>NC_064809.1:56024433-56108312 GCF_023721935.1 Panthera uncia | reverse complement strand
GCAAAGAAGATAACTTGGGTTTTGTTAGTTCTAAATCATTTGTAGAAAGATAGATTTGTTCAGAAGTGTCCTGTGATTTGGTTAGAAGAACTGAGTTCTAATGTTGACAATGACCTTCAGAAGTCTTCATCTATGCTTAGTTTCCTCATCTGTAAATCAAAGAGGAGGTATTACATCATCTTGAGGGATACTTTCAGCATACTTTGATCTGTGTTGATAAGGAAAAACTGAAAAAACACTAGATGAATCAACTTAGTTTGTTTCCCCTGAGAAGAAAGCATGTTCCTTTGCTTGAAGAAGAAATTGAAACCGCAGTATATCAAGTAACATAAAATGTGTTCTGAGCAGTTATGCAATATCAAGGGATTAGCTTAAGCATAGCATACATTTTAAATATATATAGATGTGCCTATTGCTATTCATCAGAAGTACTCATCTTTCCTCTTTCAAATGCTATATCCTTGTGAAATTTATTCATTCAGTCAGCAGATATTTTTTGAGTACCTACTATGTCCCAGACACTGCAAAAAGCAAATTAATGAACAGAAAAGATGAAATCACCCTGCCTTCATGAAGTTTACTCTGTATTGGGGAAGGCAGATAATGAACAATACAAATAATTAACACTATGTCAGATAGTGGTAACGGAGAACAGGAGACTGAGTGTGCAGTGTGTGTGTGTGTGTGTGTGTGTGTGTGTGTGTATGCGCGTGTATGCACACATACACATTACAAATAGGTTGGTTAAGGAAGGCTTTGCTGAGAAAGTGAAATTTGCGACAACACCTGCAAAGGGTGAGGGAGGGAACCATGCCAACATCTAGGAGAGAAGCATTTCAGGTATAACACACAGAAAATGCAAAACCCCGAGGCAAGAACATGCTGGACATTGTAGCGAATAGCACAATATTGCTGCATGCCCTCAAAAATATCAAAAAAATTTCTTACTCATCATCTATATGATGTTCTTTATTTTCTCCTGAAGTTTACCATCTAGTAGGGCTAGGTAAGCATATAAACAAGAGCAATTGAATAAAAATATGTGGGATCCTTGAGAGTTTGCTAAAGGCACAATGATCCCTCAAGGAGGAGAAAGTAGTCAATTCTATATGGGAGGTCAGGAAAGAACTCATACCAAGTCTGTTCCCGCTCCAAATCACATCATAGATGGCTCTTAATACTTTCTCTCTTTGCAGACACTCAGGTTAAGGTGAACTCTTGTATGGCTTTAAATATATAAGGAATGGCATGAATAGGCTGAAAGATTTTTCTTCAGTTTTTATGGCAGAAAGTAAGTAAAAGGAAACCATGATTTACTAGATGCTATACAAGGCACTTTATGCATGTGGTCTTATTTTGTTCTTACCAGAGTGCCACATGGTTCTCTTGGTCCTTGTTTTAGAGATGATAAAACTTAGGCTCTGAAAGATAAGAGATTGTCCTCAGTTACAGAGTGAATAAATGGTTGAACCAAAATTCAAATTCAGCTTTTCTTCCTAGCTTGCAGTATATATATTCCTGTGTATCTTTACTCATCTGTGGTTCCATAGTCAAATGGGGACTTTGAGATATTATGAGATAAAGTTGGAGGTAACACATAGAATTTAGGCTCTTGGGACTGGAGTTGCCTGTAATAAAGGTTCAGCCCAAAGTTGAGAGGCTTGACTTCAAATTTTTCTGACAACTCCAAAAAATAACAAATAGCACATGCTAAGTACTGAGTACCTTACGTAATACACACACACACACACACACACACACACACACTCCTACTTTTGGGGTGGTTACTATTATTACCCCTATATAAAGTGCTCTCCTCTTTATTCCTCAAAACAAGGGTGTGATGAAGATATTATTGCTTTCACTTGGGAGATGGTTTTTCCATCCCATTCTAGAACCCTCATTCTTAGTATTCATGGGATTCATTTTAGTATCTAACAACCCACATGGTTGAGAATGTCCTTTTTTATGTAATATCTAAAATACCTTTTCTCCACTGAAGCTATTCTTTACTGTTCTTCACATATTAGTATATACTTGTACATGGCTAGATACTTCATCAAGGGGAAAACAATGAGAATTTATTGGCAGTGTCTTATCTTTCTACATCCAGGTTGATTGCATGTCCTGACAGCTCTTTTTGTTGCTTCTCAGTGACTCTTACCTCTCTGATTTCTTTACATAGCTATCTGAGATGTCTCTGAAATATCATGTCTGAGATATGATATGTATTTATTTAAAAACATAGTTGAAATTTAAATCTGTCGTAAGTCATAAAAAATTATACTCTTATATTTATGGATATATAAATCAAAAAAAATTCATAGTACCAGCTCAACTGAAAGCCTGCTTTTTATTTTAATTTTAGAGAGAGAGAAGGAGGGAGAGGGACAGAGGGAGGGAGGGAGAGAAGGAGAGGGAGAGAGAGAGAGACCGACCTAAGCAGGCTCCACACTCAGCACGGAGCTGGATGCGGGGCTCAATTCCATGACCCTGGGATCATTCTGACCTGAGCTGAAATCAAGAGTCAGATGCTTAATGAATTGAGCCATCCAGGCACCCCGAAAGCCTGCATTTTGATCTTCACAGTCAAACATTTTAGTGTGTTTTTTTGTGTGTTCAATTAACACTCTTTATTTTAAAGGTTTATGTTTCAACTTTCTTTTTACAAATAGTTTTTCAAATCTTAGGATGAGGCTAATAAGAACTACTAGAACTGGAATTATCTTGTCTTTTATTTAGGGAAACAATATGCCCAAATTTAGCTACTTACCACACTTTGACACCTCGAATGTTTATTAATTTGTGGTTTGTATCTAAAGGAGAAAGGGAAAAATATTTGCATTGTGACGTGTTAGAAGTATGAGGCTTAAAAAGATTAAATAACTTTTTCAGGTATAAAAGGACTAACTAAAGTATTAAGTAACCTTCATTGAATATTTCCCCGGAATTAGGCATTCTATTAATTCTTCTATTTGTGTTAACTCGTTGAAAGTTCACAACAGCCCTATACAATAGGGACTGTTATTTCCAGGTTACACACAGAGAAACTGAGGCACAGAGAAATTAGGTAACTTGCCTAAAGACATAAGTAATAGAAAAGTTTGTCTAAGTAATTTATCCTTTTTATCTGGCTTTTAACTACTGTGCTATATATTTGTCATAAGAGATGATTATAGCATTTTTAAATAATGATTTAAAAACAAATGGGATTTTAGGACTGCTCATATATGTAGTACAGTTATTGCAAGAACTTGTCTTTGTTCAAAAATGAGTAAGAGTCATAACTACCTATAGAATTACACATGCAAAATAGTCCTTCCTTATACTTAGTTATGAATAAGAAAACTAATGTACATAGTTATTAAAGAAGAATTTCAAGATGAAATAAGAGAGAGATAGTTTGACAGAACTCTAATTAGAGACAGAAGATAGCTTATCTGGCACTCAAAGTAATATATTTATCCATCTCTTCTAGCAAAGACAGTGGATAGAAATGTTTGAACCTTGATTTCTCACCCAGAAAAATAGAACAGTAGGAGGAGTATGATTAGGATTTTTCTAAACAAAAGGCTTAATGAATTAATACCATGAACAATGCTTAATTACCAGTTGCTACATCTCAAAACCAACTTTGAGGAAAAGGATGGTTGAAGTAAAATTTGAAGAAATGTGAGACCCACATTCAAAATGCTTTCTTTTTACTTCTTAAAACATAGAATCTGAACAACTGACAGCAAAGAACTATCCAGTTCACTTTTGTCTTAATAAAGTGTTCTCCTAGTCTTAAGGTCATTGTCTTTCCTTTAAAGGTAAAAATCCTTAATATACTTAATCCATGGCAGTGTTTAGACATAATAACTTATTACATTTTTTAAATAACTGAAGCATTCTTCTCTATCATCCCTAGTCATTTTGCAATATTTTTCAAAAAATTGTGTCAAGTTATTCTCCAGGAACTTAGCTGAGAGAAATAAAACTTTCTCTCCTTCTTCTTTTTTTTTTTTCAATGAGAGAGAGAGAGAGAGAGAGAGAGAGAGAGAGAGAGAGAACACATGAGCAGGGAGAGGGGCAGAGGGAGAGAGAACACAGAGCCTGATGTGGGTCTTGATCCCACAACCCTGGGATCATGACCTGAGTTGAAACCAAGAGTTGGACACTCAACCTACTGAACCACACAAGTGCCCCAAAACATGCTCTCCTTTTTATTTATTTATTTTTTTTACTTTCCTCCCATTTGAAGTATAAACTTTATACCCCCTTCCCAAACAAAATTAAAGAACAGCAGAGCAGGAACAGTCCCTTCACTACCACTTACTAATACCAAGAAAGAACCAAATCTACTCACATAACCTTTTTACCCACTCTTTAATATTTTAGAGACCGTTTACATTTTTCCGTGATTTAAAACGATAACAAAGTACCCTGAACCTGATAACATTTATAAGGGGCATTTTTCTTCTCCTCATGAGCATTTAAAATATGGTAATGATTTTTAATTATGTGGACATATTATTTAATATATTACCATTTAAAACATGTTATGACATAAAGGCATTACTATTAATATATTGTGGAAAATCTACCACATTATTTTATTCATATGTTAACTTTATGAAATGGTATGCTGAAGTTACAGATAAAGTTTTATAGTGTGCTAGAAAATTATTATGATTTGTGTCTGGAGTTTTCTACCTGACTATCACTACTCTGTCACTAACTAATTTAACTATATATATATATATATATATATATATATATCTTACTCCTACAATTATATATCCTTATCTGTTAGTTTTATTCTAAAACCTCACTAAACTGTTTTGAGAATGAATGGAATAACTTATATTACAAAAACTAATACATTGCCTTATTACAATGGTACATAATTATTTGGAGAACTCATTGAAACAGATGAATGGGTTGACCTCCATTGTTTCTGAATCTGTAAGTTTGTGTGAGGTCTGTGACTATGCATATCTAACAGGTTTCCAGATGATACTGCTGCTGGGCCAGAGACCACACGTAGAGAAGACCACACGTAGAAAAAATTAAATGTGGTTAAAAAATACTCAGTAGCACAACAGTAACACATGGTTTATGTTCAAATGGGAGAGAGGGCTTGATCTTGAATTTGTTTGCATCTTTGGAGGTAATAATGACTAGGAAGACTGACCAAAATAACGTGTGGGGATTATGACAGAAACCAGTGGTCTGCCCTGCCTCCAGTCCACACTCCTGCCTATCCTTTTGTGAGTATGGGTTTGGTTTATTCCTCACACAAAAAGTTGACTACTATGCAATGCAGAATTTCATTAACATGGGTTTCTTGTTTGCAAGTAGTCTTTTTTTCTTTTTCCACTTTTAACTTGCTATCAAAGGTATAACAGAGAAATGTGAGACAATTCAGTATAATCTTTGTGAGAAACATCAGCTCACTGAGACACCAACATAACAGTTTCAGCCTTTTTACAGGAAAGAAAATTTAGGTCAGCCTTAAAGAGAAATCTATACCGGAGTGAATAGTAGGACATACACACATGTGTGGACACACACATACATGATTTTTCTTTCAAAGATGTCATTATTTCCATCACCTCCCTCCATAATATCTCTTATTACAATAAGCATTGTTCATTAACAGGAGTAATTAGCACAGACTTTGCTATCTTGTTTAGTTTTTATGCTTTCTAGATGCCTCTCCATCTGGGGGGAGGTGATCTTTTTAACTTGTCATAAGTAGAATCAAAAACAGCACCTTAAGTAATTACTTAAGTACCCGTTACTAATGATAATAATGTGTGGCAGCCAATGAGAAACAACACATGTACATCTGATTTAAATTTACCATCACTGTGGCATAGGTTAACTACCTTGATTTTTTCACCTTATGAATGTGATAACTAAACGGCCATGATCAAGCATATAGCTAATAAACAGCCTTAGAAATTGAATGATGGATTTGATCTCACTGCTGTTTAGTTGACAGATGGGAATCAAACAGACATAAACTCTGTACTTCCAATTTATTGCTGGGAAGGAAAATTGTGTGCCCAAAATGCCATAAGACAGGTTGTTCTTCCAGCATTTATAGTCTGGTGGGAAGGAGAAAATAAAGGTCCTGCAGTCTTTCAAAAAAGACAGTTTTAAGCCATTTTCAACATAGTATTTCAGATTTCCAGTTTGGATAAGAATGTGAGTATATTAGGGCCAAATTCTGAACCTTTTGAAGTTCATTCACATAATATAACTCTTTTTTCCAATTTCAGTTTTAATTCAAGCTTGTTTTAAATGAATGATTCTTTACCCAGTCTACTTCAGGTGCTCAGTAAATATTCTACTTACAGTAAATAAATAGTCTTCCTTGAAATGTTAAAATGTGTTCTATATGTATATAGTTTGATTTTTCTACCTTCTAACTAAATGGCCCAAATATTTGCTTGTTCACATATGTCAAGTCAACACTATAAAACTAAGATAGTCTCTATTATGGTATAAATATGAAATTAACACATGATATCCATGGGTCTGAACCTTTAAAAAATACATGTAGAGGCTTATTACACAAATTTATTGTATTATATGCTTTAGTTTTTATATGGTAAGTCTTTAAACACTTCAATGTGAAAAAAATATGTTCACCTTTTGGTAAGATATCAATATTACACATCATGTATCTCTTTAATTGCAGTTATTTAATGTTTAATCTTCCAATTTCATGCAAATATAACTAGTAAGAATTTTATGAGTATGATTACCCACTTGAGATTTCTTTGCTCAAACATAATTGGAGTAGCAATATCTTAAGTACATAGAATTTTATTAATTAATGAAGGAATTTATTAATTCACAAATATTGGTTACTCATCTATCAAGTATGAATATCAGAACTGAGTTTTTAAACATCTAAAAAAGTTTTAAATGTGTATTTATTTTGAGAGAGAGAGAGAGAGAGACAGAGAGAGAGAGAGAGAGAGATGGGTTGTGAGTGGGTGAAGGGCAGGGAGAGGAGACACAGAATGTGAAGCAGTCTCCAGGCTCTGAGCTGTCAGCATAGAGCCTGATGCAGGGCTCGAATCCACATACCGCCAGATCATGACCTGACGTGAAGTCTGATGCTTAACGGACTGAGCCATCCAAGTGCCCCTAACCACTTTTAATCCATAGATGAACCAGTTAACTTTGCAAGGAGTGAATTTGTCTGACAGCTCTTTCTATAGTATTAACTCTACCTAACATCCTCAGACAAATAGGCCTGCTAACAAGGGGGCAAGGAAAGGAAATGTGGATGAGTTAGTACAGCATAGGAAAAAAGACAAAGCTCACTTCTTATAGATGGTACACTGTGTAGAAAATTTAGAATCTGAAGAATGTTGTATTAGATTGGTCACAAAAAAGCTGATGAATTGGTTTAGCTGTGTAGTCAAACTATGCCCATACATGTGCAAGAGGAAATTGAATCTGCTGATATTGTCTAGGGAAAAAGTTAAAACTAAGAGCAAAGACACTAGATAAGAATTTGCTCTGAAGAATAAAAATAGAAATTAGAGAAATCTGGTGAAAGAGAACAACCATTTTAGTGTGAAATCATTGAAAGCATAAATAGTGAGATAGAGTTAAATAGGATTCAAGATTAAAGAGTTGGAAATAAAATATTCAAAGGAAAAAATAAAGAGAAAATTCTCTTATTAAAGCTAGTTGTTTAATAATTAGGAAGAAACATTTTCTAGAATAGTTTTTAACTTGATTGTATGAAAACCAAAAGAATTGAAACAGAGAGCAGGAAGGGGAATCCTTTTCTGTGAAAGTAATGATTGTTCCACTTTTGATGGTTTTGTGCAACCTGTGTAATTTTTCCCAAATATTTTCTATATATATTTGTGCTCATCCCATAGTTTTATCACTGTGGAGTGCACTGAGAATGCAAAGTTAAGGGAATTCTGACCTGCCTATAAGAAGTGTAGCAGTCTAATAGAAATTTAAACCATTTACCATAGGAGTGTTGTCAGCAATCTGGCTGTATAGACATTCCTCATCATGTCCACCCCTCAACACCAACAATTTGGCATCCATCCTTGGACAAAAGTGGTTTTGTGGAAGCTTTGGGATCCAGCATCTTATGCCAAGGGACCTTGGAGGTATCTCACCTCCCCATGCATTTGGTGTAATAGTCATATAGACCTTGGTCCCAGCTGTGGACTAAGTGTTGTTCCATGAACCTTCAGCCGTGGTTTAGTCATCCATGAATGAGAGAGTCTTTGTAGAAGTCCAGGTTTCCAGAGGAGAAATTCCAGCACACCATCAGAGGGAAAAAAATACAAGTTGAACACATAGGAGAGGAACATTGAATCAGGAGCTGCATAACTTGGGGGCAGAAAGCAGCTGGGAGAGCAGATAGGACTCTTGAGAAACATTAGAGTGATATGTATCCTACTAACTGTGACATGAACTCCATCAAGAAGCCCCCCCCCATGAACCACTGGGGATGTCTCAGCTACAATCTCCCCAGCTGGCCTGTAGGTACTCCAAGTACTTGGTGTGGCTCACCCACACCCCCCTCCAGTCTGTGGCTGACTCCCTGTGTGCAGTCCTGACAGTGGCAGTGAGAGTGAGAAAGGTAGTCCTTCCCTATCACTAATTATTCTAAATATAAATGGATTAAATTCTCCAATCAAAAGATACAGAGTGGCTGGTAGAATTAAAAAACAACACAAGGGATGCCTGGGTGGCTCAGTCTGTTGGGTGTCCAACTTTGCTCAGGTCATGATCTCATGGATCATGAGTTCAAGCCCCGTGTCAGGCTCTGTGCTGACACTCAGAGCCTGGAGCCTGCTTCAGATTCTGTGCCTCCCTCTCTCTTTGCCCCTCCCCCCACTCTCTGTTTCTCTATCTCTCTCCTTCCAAATAAATAAAAAACAACAACACAAGACCTAAAATATGCTCTTTGAAGAGACTCATGTCAGCTTTAAGGATACATGTAGGGCCAAAGCAAAGAGTTGGATATTCTATGAAACATATTCTATGAAAACGGAAACCAAAAGAGTGCAGGAATAGCTATCCTGATATCAGATGTGCAGATTTTTAGCCAAACCTTTAACAGGAGACAAGAAGGTCATTTTGTAATGATAAAGTGTCAATTCATCAAGAGAATATAACAATTATGAATATATATGCACCCAATATTGGAGCACCAAAATATATTAAGCAAATATTAACATATCTGAGGAGAGAAATAGACATCAATGCAATAATAGTAGGAGACAGCAATATCCAACTTTCAACAATGGATAGATTATCCATACAGAGAATTAATAAGGAAACATTGAACTTGAACTATACTGTGGACCTAATGCATCTAACAGATGTATACAGAACATCCCATCCAACAGCAACAGAATACACATTCTTTCCAAGTGTACATTATTCACAAATATATACAGAACATTCTCCAGGAGAGATTATGTGATAGGTTGCCAAAAAAAAAAGTGTAAGCAAATTTTAAGTAGATTAAAGTCATACCAAGTATTTTTTCCAACCACAGTGATATAAAACTGGGCATAGAAAACTGGACAAAAACTGGAAAATTCACAAATATATGGAGATTGAAAAATAGACCCTTAAATGACCAATTGGTCAAAGAAGAAATCAAAAGGAAAATTTTCAAAATGTCTTGGAATAAATGAAAATAGAAATACAACATGACAAAATTTATGGGATGCAGCAAAAGCAGTTCTAAGAAAAAAATTATAGCACCAAGTGCCTACATTAAAAATAAAGATCTCAACTAAACATTGTGACTTTATACCTCCAGATACTAAATAAAGGACAAATCAAGTCCAAAGTTAGCAGAAGGAAAGAAATAACAAAGCTCAGAGTATAAATAAATGAAATAGCAGAAAAAAATAGAAAAGACTGATTAAACTATGGGCTGATTTTTGAAAAGATAAGCAAAATTTACAAACCTTTAGGTAGATTAAGAAAAAAGAGAAAGGACTCAAATGAAATCATAAATGAAAAAAAAGGTAAAAATTGGAAAAATGCCTGGGTCGCTCAGTTATTTCATCTCAGGTCATGATCTCATAGTTGTGATATCAAGCCCTGCACAGGTCTCCGTGCTGGGCATGGAGCCTGCCTAAGATTCTCTCTCTCTTCTTTTCCCTCCAGCTGCCCTCCTCAAAAAAAAAAAAAAAAAAAAAAAAAAGAAAAGAAAAAGAAAAAAGAAAAATGGAGACGTTATGACTGATACCACAGATATGTAAAGGATCACGAATGCTATGAATAGCTATATGGCAATAAAGGGGATAATCTAGGAGAAATGGATAAATTCCTAGAAACATGTAACCTATTAAGAATGAATTATGAAGAATAGAAAATCTCAACAGAGCAGTAAAGACTACGCAGATTGACTCACAGTCAAAAATCTTCCTAGAAAGAAAAGAGCACACGCGTGCGCGCGCACACACACACACACACACACACACACACGAAAAGCACAGGACCAAATGGCTTCCCTGGTGAATTTTACCAAACATTTAACAAAAAACTGATGGCTTCTCAAACTCTTCCAAAATACTGAAGAAAAGGGAAGACTTCCAAACTCATTTTATGAAGCCAGCATTACCCTAATCCATAGCCTGATGAGGACACTATAAGAAAACTGCAAGCCAATATTTTTGATAAACATAGATGCAAAAATTCTAAATGAGTATTAGCAAACTAAATTGAATAACACATTAAAGGATCATATACCATAATCAAGTGGTATTTATCCCTGGGAAGCAAGGATGGCTCACCATATGCAAATCAATAAATATGATACACTATATTAATAGAAGGAAAAATAAAGATTATGATCATCTTAGCAGATGCAATAAAAGCATTTGACAAAATACAATAATCTTTCATGATAAAAAAACTCTCAAGAAGTTGAGTATAGAAGGACTCAAAGGACCATAACAAAGGCAGCATATGACAAGCCCACAGTAACATTACACTCTGGCATAAGGTTGAACGTTTTCCCTTTAAGATCAGAATGAAGACAGTGGTGCCCACTCATACCACTCTTATTTATAACATATTACTGGAAGTCCTGGCCAGAATAATCAGGCAAGAAAAAGAAATAAAACACATCCAGAATGGAAAGGATGAAGTAAAATTGTCTTCATTTGCAGATTCTATGATCTTTATTTATTTATTTATTTATTTATTTTGAGAGAGACAGAGACAGTGCAAGTACAGGAAAGGAATAGAGAGAGGAAGAGAGAGAATTCCAAGCAGGCTCAACACAGCCAGTGCAGAGCCTAATGCGGGGCTTGAACCCACAAAATCATGAGGTCATGACCTGAGCCAAAACCGAGTAGGACGCTTAACTGAGCCACCCAGGTCCCCCTTTATATGTAGAAAATCCAAAGGCTTCATCAAAAAAACTGTTAGGATTAATCAACACATTCAGTAAAGTTGCAGAATATAAAATCAAGTTACAGAAATCAATAGCATTTCCATATAGCAACAGTGAAGTGTCTGAAGAAGAAATAAGAAAAACAATCACATTCATAATAGCATGAAAAACAATAAAATACATAGGAAAATTAATCAAGAAGGTGAACTATTTGTATAATGAAAATTATGACTTTGATGAAAGAAATTTAAGAAGACACAAATAAATGTAAAGGTATTTTGTGTTCATAGATCAGAAAAAAGTAATATTGTTTAAAAAGTCCTTACTACTTATAGTTATCTATAGATCTAATGAAACCCCTGTTAAAATTGCAATGGAATTTTTTACAGAAATAGAAAAAATAATTGTGTAGAACTCCAAAAGACCCTGAAGAACTAAAGCAATCCTGGTAAAGAACAAAGCTGGAGACATCATACTTTTGATTTCAAAGTATCCTGCAAAGCTATGGTAATCAAAACAGTCTGGTGCTAGAATTAAAACAGGTACATAGACCAATGGAACATAACTGAGAATCTGGAAATAAATCCCTGCATATGTGGTCAACTATTATTTGACAAGGAAGCCAAGAACACTTAATAGGGAGAGAGGATAGCCTCTTCAATAAATGGTGCTGGGAAAACTTTATAATCACATACCAAAGAATGAAATTGGACTCCCATCTTATATTATTCATAAAAATGAACTTGACATGGATGAAAGATAATCATAACACCTGAAACTGTAAAACTCCCAGAAGAAAAATAAGGAAAAATCTTGACATTGGTCTCGGCAAAGAATTTTTTGGATATTACATCAAAAGCATAAGTAACAAAAGGAAAAATGAATAGGTGGGGCTATATCAACTAAAAAGCTTCTACATAGCAAAAGAATCAACAAAATGAAAAGGCAGCCTATGGAATAGGAGAAAATATTTGCAAGTCATACATATGATAAGGGGTAATGTCCAAAATATATTAGGAACTCAATTCAATAGAAAAAAGCAAATAATTCCATTTAAAAATGGGTAGAGGAATGGAATAGACATTTTTCCTAAGAAGACATATAAATGGCCAAAAGATATATGAAAAGACGCTTAACATCCAGTCATTGAGTAATTGCAAAACCTGAAATGCTAATCATCAGGGAAATGCAAATTCAAAGCCACAATGAGACATCACCCCGCATCTGTTAGAATGGCTGTCATCAAAACGACAAGAAATAACAAGTGTTAGCAAAGATGTGGAGAAAAGGGAACCTTTGTGCACTGTTGTTAAGAATGTAAACCGGTACAGACACTATGAAAAACATTGCAGTTCCTCAGAAAATTAAAAATAGAACTACCATATGATCTGGCAATCCCAGTTCTGGGTGTATATCCAAAGGAAATGAAATCAGTTATCTTCAAGAGGTATGTGTGCTTCCATGTATATTGCAGCACTATATACAATTACTAAGTTATGTTAACAACCTAGTTTCTACCAATGGAAGAATGGTTAAAAAAGATACAGGTATCTATGGAGGACCTGGATGGCTCCGTTTAAGTGTCTGATTTCAGCTCAGGTCATGATCTCACAGTCTGTGGGTTCAAGCCCTGTGTCAGGCTTTGTGCTGACAGCTCAGAGCCTGGAGTCTGCTTTGGATTCTGTGTCTTTGTCTCTCTCTGCTCTTCACCTGCTTTTACTCTGTCTCTGTCTCTCTCCCTCTCTCAAAAATGAATAAATATTAAAAAAATTAAGAAAAGATATAGATATCTATATCATATCTTTTTAAACCATTCCTACATTGGCAGACACTAGATTGTTACGATATCTATATATCTGTATCTAGATATCCATTCATTCATTGACAGACATTAATTGTTATGGCTTGTCTATAGCAATGGAATATTATTTAGCCACGAGAAACAAGAAAATCCTGTCATTTGTGATGTATATACACCTTAAGAACATTATGCCAAGCAAAATAACTCAGACTGAGAAAGACAAATACTGTATGATATCATTGATATGGAGAAATCTTAAAACAAAACAAAAAGAGCCTGAAATTACAGAAACAGAGAGTAGAATGGTTGTTGCCAGAAGCATCAGAGTGGGGGAAATGGGGAGATATTGGTCATAGAGTACAAACTTTACATTATAAGATGAATAAGCTCTGGGGATCTAATGTACAGCATGGTGATTGTGGGTAACAATACTGTTCTATATACTTGAAAGTTGCTTAAGAGAGTTAATTTTAAATATTCTCACTACAAGAAAAATGGTAATTATTTGAGGTGATAAAGGTATTAACTAACACTACTGTGGCAGTCATTTTGCAGTATATCAGATCATCAAACCAACATATCAAATCATTTTGCAGTATATTATCACATTGTATCCCTTAAACTCACATAATGTTATATGTCTACCTCAGAAAACAATTATATCTCAATAAAGCTAGAGAAAAAGCAAAAACAGATGACCACAATAAACCATGACGTGAATGATGACATAGTATGAACACCCTGCTAAATTATTACTCAGAAGGATATACTGTTAATTTTGTCGGGAAAGGTTGCGAATCATGGAAGGCATCAGGGAATGAGTGACATTTGGGTGGTGTTTGAAGGATGAACTTTTGTTCAAAGAAAGATGAAACTATATCATAGCATTAATTTTATTAGTGCAAAATCGTGGCTTTAGGGGTTTAAAGTAGGATGTCTAATTAGATTCTTTATAAGGAATGGCCTTTTACATCATACCATGGAGTTTGTATTTTATTTTGTGAGAAAATCCTATCTTTTGATTAGCAGTTTAGGAAGATCTCTCTGGATGGGTTTAACGGGGAGAAAATAGTTATTTCACAAATTCAGGTAGGCTATGAAAAAGACTTAAAGAAAATAGCATCATGGAGAGAGAAGGAAGGATGATTTTTAAGAAGGTAAAATCAATAATTAATGATTAATTGATTATGAGGCATAAAGGAGAAGTATAGTTTAAGTGACTCAGCTTTTGGCTCGGGAAAATAGATGACTGGTTGTTATCGAGTAACATAGTATTGGATTTGGAAGTAAAGAAATAATTTGTTACTTTATTGATGGGGCTTTAGAGTATGGTGGGGATTTGCCAGATATGTGGATAAACAGGGAAAGGGAGCGAATATGTTATGCTTGAATGGAATACACAAATATTCATGCTTAAAATTGTTAGAAACTGTCCATGTTTATTGGTAAAGGGAAGATAAGTCAATAGAAGAGCAGAAATATGAAAGAATACATGGGGGGGGGGTGAAGTAAGAAAGGGAGAGGGTGGCATGCAGAGCAAGGAAGAGAGGTAAGCCTTAATAAAAGTCTCTTCCTCCTCAGGAAGACAGAGAGGAAGTATGAGTGAGGAGACAGAGCGGTAGAGGTGGGTCACCCTTTATGGAAGAGTGGATGCCTGTGGCCTCAGTTTTTCTTAGTACAAAGTGTCATCTACTGACATGGAACCTGGTTAATAGGGGTGAAGATTCAGCAGGGTGTTAGTGTACAGATAATCGTTGAAGAAATTGGGTTAGGTGATTACTAAAAACAAATGAAGTTGTGCTATCAGCACTAAGTTCTCAAAAGAGGTACCGATCCTTAAAGTTTTGCAGATTTCCCCAGCAACACTGGGTTGTACCCAGATAGTGCTATAATAATAACTAACAGTTTTGACATTTATTATATAACAATGTTAAATCCTTAATCTTCACAACCTATTTATGAGTCGAACATCATTATTATTCTCATTTTATGTAAGAGGAAACTGAGGCATTGAGAAGTATCAAAGTAAAGAAGGCACATCGTCAACATACTTACTTAAGCTTAGATTACCTTCCAGCAATAGGATAAACTAAAATAGCAGAGGCTTAAACAAGATAAAAGTTCCCTTGTTTGTTCAAAACAACCTGAGGCAGTTAGTCTGGAACTAACATGACCAACTATGGTTTCAAGGACATGGGTTCTCATGTGTTATTAGGTTACCATTTCCAAGCCTACCTCAAGATCCAATATAGCTGCTGGCGTGCCATATTTCAGACATTGAGAAAAATAAAGAGGACAAGAAAGGCATGCTTCTCTCCTCTCAGCTAATGTCACATCCCAGAAATTGCATATACCACTTTGACTCATACTTTTAGAACTTGGTTGCATGGCTATACCCTGATTCAAACAAGGCTGTGACATATAGGTATATATTTTTTAATTTTTTTTTAATGTATATTTATTTTTGAGAGATGGAGAGAGAGAGAGAGAGAGAGAATGGGGTAGGAGCAGAGAGGGAGACACAGAATCCAAAGCAGGCTCCAGGCTTTGAGCTGTCTGCACACAGTCCAGTGCAGGGCTTGAACTACTGAACCATGAGATCATGACCAGAGCCAAAGTTGGACCCTTAACTGACTGAGCCACCCAGGCGCCCTGATATATTTTTATTTAGAGTAAATAAAATTTGGAATAAGGAGTAATACAGATTTTATTTGGATTAAATAAAATTTGGAATAAAAAAAAGAGCAAATAGTGGGGAGGTCTCTTGTTTAATTGATCTAGATTTGGACAATTTCAGATTATATTGGATGAAAAGAGAAAGGGATAAAGAGATGAGGGTGTGGGTGGGAGGGATGGGAGGGTGATGGGGATTGAGGAGGGCACCTGTTGGGATGAGCACTGGGTGTTGTATGGAAACCAATTTGACAATAAATTTCATATTGAAAAAAAAGAGGTGAGGGTGCAAACAGAGTACAGCTAAGCGATGAATTACAACAAAGAGAAGTAAAGCCAAGAAGTACCCAATAGATGGAAAGAAAAGGAAGATGGGAAGGTCTGGATGACTTGGTGAAGTCAGAGAGATGTTGTCAGCATTACTCAACGAGAGTACTTGATGGATACATAGTTTCTTGAGATGGAGATTGTGTGAGAAAGAGAGGATGGAGTTGAAGATTTCAGGGGTGGGGGAGGACCAGCAACAATGGAAAGAATGCTCTTGGTATTTTGCTGATGTTAGGTGAAGGCACTTAAGGGCCAGACAGTTAAGGGGTAGAAATGAAGATCTTAAATGAGTTAAATGACCATGAATGCTTTAATGATCATTATCCAATATGTATCACTGTAGTGTTGACAAAGAATTTAGGAAACTCTTTCCTATTACTGGGATAATGATTATGCTGTTCACTTTGGGTACATACTTAGTCAAGTTTCAAGTTTGCTTTACACAGATGACATTTGTTATGTTCAAAATTGCAAGTCTTGAAAACAAGTAGTGTTTCAGATAACTGAATCTTTCATTCAATGCAAACCATTCAGATGGAAAAGTTCCTAAAATGTGCTACAAATTGCTTTCTTAAAATAATGCACAGAACATATTTTATGGTTGACACTCATTGTTAAACATAACTGTCAATTATTGTCCTGGAGTGAAATGAAAGATGCTCAGCTTTCTCTCAGTCTCTTTCATTATAGGAGTTCCTCTATGACACACTGAAGTTCTATAATTTTAGAGAGCTGGCTTCATCTTGCTCCTTTTGATAGTTTGGTTGCTCCTTGGTTCCACAGAATTAGAAATTGTAAGATGCTGACCACTGGATAAAAGGTTACTATAATTTTCAAACTAAAGCTTATAAAAAGCTTTCCATTTCTTAAAATCTTGTCTTAGGACCAAATTATCTCATGCTACCACCAGTTTCTTGCTTGCAGACTGGAAAGGATTTGTTCAAAAAGAAACCCTATTTTGCTTTCAGAAAAAAAAAAAATTTAAATGAAGACTATCCTACCTAATAAGGAATGCTTTTTAAAGCAAACCTCTATTTTTAACTTTAAAATTTTTGATTTTTCTCGAAATACATTTTGAAACGACATGTGGAATTTCAATGTAGTTGGCACAGCTCTGTTTCATTATTCCCATGTACATGCTACGAGATATTGAAGCTTGTGAATTTCTGTGCACTAACTTGTATTTCTTCAGATTTTCTGCTGCCTTTTTCCTTCCACCCCCAAAAGTTAGAGGGCCAGAATGGGGAAATCCAGTCACTTGCGATGATTGAGTTTAAAGAGCGCTGAAAATTGTGCCAATTGTATGGGAAACTGGCCATCTTTGAAAAAGTGCTCTCACGGCAGATTATCAGATAGATTGTGCCAATGTCAAGTCTATTGTTGAATGTCAGAGAGAGGCGAACAAATGAGTGTGTTTCATTAGGTAAAGTTTCACATGAATGAGAGAGGTGGTGATTCCTCTGATCCTTTGGTTGGTAGGTATGAGTGGATGCCAACATGGACTCTCCACCCCTCCCACTTAACACCCACCCCACCCCACTCCTGCTTACTCCAAAGACAGAGCAAGATATGAAATTAGTCATTTTAAAATCATCTTGAGAGATTTCTGCTTCCTGGCACTTCCTTCACATATGAGGACTCTAGTGATTTTTATTCCGTAATTACCAACCAACTGAATACCACAAGTGACACAGGTGACTGTCTCCAGCATGGCTGTTCCTGCAGAGGCTACAAAGCTTTCGAGGTAACACAGGCAGCTTCACAGTTGTCTGATTACCGGTGGGCCCAAGTGATGTGAAAGAGAAGCCCGTGGCTGAAGATCCTTAGCTTTGAAGGCAGGTTCAAAAAGAGTCACATGCCTCCGTTTTCTGAAAGCAGAGTTAGATGAACAGGTATTTGGCACTTTCAAGATTTCTTTGTGGGACTTAAAATTGTAACTTTCATTTGTGCCCAAGGCCTTCAGAATAAAGAGGACCACATGCTGGAAAGGTACAGCAAGGATGGTTTTTATCTGAACTAGTTTCTCTTTTATTTTGGAAACTAGAGGAAATTAGTAAAGCTTTCTAAATGATTTGCTGAATGATAATTATTAAAAAAAAGAAGCTTGTATTTTGTTTTGAGTTTGCTACTCTTGATTCTGGTAATGAAAGTCGTAAAAAAGCTAGTAAGGGATAGGGATAAATCAACTTGGTCATAGCCTCTATATGTATTAATTGGAAACTTTGAAGAAGAGGTGCCTTTATACATGAATTTTACATAATAATGAAAATTATTAGGATGTGCAAATAATTTTCCTAATATGGTAAATTCATATTTTCTTAAAATACTAATATTCAAAGAAGTTTCTGTTTTTCTTTTTTGTTTTTTTGTTTTTACTTTTTAATATCTTTTTGTAATTTACATTCTTCCTTTTAACTAAATAGTAAGGAATATGTGGTAATTGCAGGAATATATGGGGGAAACTTGGAGATGTGTACATTCTTACCTCAATTCATCTATTTTGCAGTGTTTCTGTACAGAGAGTTAGAAATGGAAATGTAGCTTAACTGTACCTAGTTAGTGAGAGCACAAAAGATGAGTTAAAATAAAAGGAAGGTTGAAGAAAGTATGTAAGTGAAGAGAGAAGACAGATGTAAGGTGGAAGTAAATAAGCGATTTATATTATTTGATTTCAGAGAGGTGCCTTTATGTTAACGCTTTGTTTCTTGACAGTGTGTTAGTCCATTCATTAATCCATTAAGTAGTTAATAGTTATTGAATATTTATTATGGTCCTGGAACTGTTCTTGACGTTGAGGATGCATTAATAAGACAAACAGCTTAGAGGAGCTAGTAGTCAGATGCAGCCATGTTAGCATTAATAATAAATAAGTACTGAATACCTACTATGATCTGGGCACATTTCTTGGTACTTGAGGATATAATAATGAACACAGCAGATGAAAATCCCTGCCTTCATGGGGGAATGACAGATATAACGGACATATAAAAGAAGGAATAGTAAATGGGAGCATGTCTGATGTGTTCAGGAAGAGTAGTAGATCCAGATATGGCTGGAACAGAGTGCATGAAGAAGGGAATAGCAGGTCGCACAGTCAGAGAACAAATGGAGCCAGATCATTTAGGCCCTTGTAAAACCTTGTAAAGACTTAGTCTTTGACTCTGAATGAGATGAGAAACCTTGATAGGGTTTTGAGCAGAGAGAACCGAATAATGTTTTAAAAGGATCACTCTGGCTGGAGTGTGGAGAGACCAAGATTTTGGTTAAGGAATGGTAACTAAGAGGCCAGTTAGGAAACTATTGCCCTCAGCAAAATAAGATATCATGGTTGATTATATCAGCAGGGGAGATGGTGAGAAGTGGTCAAAACCTTGATTTAGGATCCTTTAAAGATTTAGTCATGAAGATTTGTGAATCTTTATTTGTGAATCACTATTATGAACATGTGGTAGTCACTTGGTTGCAATCAGGTGAATATGTGGTATGCATGAGAAAAATCACAGATGACTTGAGGATTTTGGCCTGAGTAAATGGGACTTGACTATTTTCAATTACTGAGATTTGGAGAAGAGAAAAGCAGGTTTGAGGATAAAGAATAGACCAGTTTGGAACATGAGTTTGAAATTCCTATTAAATATCCAAGTAGAAATATTTAACAGAAGTGTGGGCTGGAAATCTAAATGTGAAAGTCATCAGCAAGAAAGTGAGCATAGACAAAAATGGAAAGAGAGAGAAGAAATGTGACTATGGATATAAGAACTAAACCCTGAAGCACAAATAAATGTAATAAATTGTCCTATGGTGCAAATATATGCAGAGTGGAGATCCTCAAGGGCCTGACCCAGGCAAAGCGTTTTAGATTTTATTGCAAATATTATGGCAAAGTCTTGGGACATTTTGAAGAGGGGAGCTACATGATCATAAGGCCTAAAATGAACAAGTTGTGATTAAGAACTTAATATTAAGAGGGGCACTTGGGTGGCTCAGTCAGTTGAGCATCTGATTCTTGATTGCAGCTCAGGTCATGATCCCAGGGTTGTGGGATTGAACCCCGTGTCAGGTTCCGTCCACACTAAGCATGGAACCTGCTTAATTTTCTCTCTCTCTCCCCACCCCCCCACCGTCTCTCCCCCTCTCCCTCTCTTCCCCCTTTCTAGAAAATAAAGGAAAAAAAAACCTAGCAGAAACCTCAGAAAGTGTTGCACATATTACTTATATCCTTTACATTGTGATTTAAATTTAGTTCTTATATATCTATTATCAGTAGGATTGGGGAAAAAATAGTTTTGGTCTCAATGTAAGTTGAAAAGAAGTTATTTTTCATTCTCTTCATTAAGTAAACCAAAGTCCTTAATTTCTTTTCTCAAGTACAAATTTCTGTGAGCTGAATTTACATAGAATTCTTTATCATTTGTTGTAAAGGTAATTCCACTAAACTCTTAGGTTCTATATACTTTTTTTTTGGTATAGTTTATGACCTTCAAACCCTGCTAAATATTTGCCTGTGATACAACATGTATTTGCTTTGTTATTGTTTTATATATGTAAAATTTTTTTTAATGTTTATTTATTTCTGAGACACAAAGAGACAGAGCACGAGAAGGGGAGGGGCAGAGAGAGAGAGGGAGACACAGAATCCCAAGCAGGCTCCAGGCTCTGAGCTGTCAGCACAGAGCCAGATGCGGGGCTTGAACTCCCCTTGAACTGTGAGATCATGACCTGAGCTGAAGTCAACCGACTCAACCGACTGGGCCACCCAGGCACCCCTGTCTTATATATTTTAAAAGGACCTCCCAGACATCCTGTTCCTAGTCACTATAAAAAAAAGGAGGCAGATAGTCATTTCCTGCCCATAGGAAGGCATGGATTCTGGGATCCTGTAGGAGGCCAGATGTCTGATATAAACCTTATCAGCTTTTAAGCAGAATTAGATAATGCCCCCAAATTTAAAAATGTGGGCATCCATTTTCAAAATTTCTATTAACAACTCAACCTGAAAACAATTCCAATCAACCTACATAAAATGGTTAAAATTATTCTCTGGTGATAGTTGAATAAATTCTATTTATTTTTCCCAGAGACATCAGGTTTGAGCTAAAACTGGAAATTCATTTGTGTAATATTATATTCAGTCCCACTCCTAAAATATGCACATGCAAACTCTGGTTATTTTTTTCCAAAATTAGTTCAACAAACTTGGCACATAGTAGGTATTCGACAAAAAGTTTATGAAATACAAAAGTAGATGTCTGTTGTCCCAGAACCGCTTTAAAATTTGGAAGTGTGTACATTTTTTTTAAGTAAAAAAGAAAAGTGAAAAGTGTGTGTGTGTGTGTGTGTGTGTGACACAAATATCCTGGGGCTGAGGATAAGCTGAATTGGGGAAATTGATTTAAATGTTAAAGATACTTTCTTTTCTAGGTGTTGATACTTTCAAGAAAGCTTTAAATATTTATCATGTAAAGGTATATCATTAAATAGATGCTTCTTGGAGTGATGACCTGGGTTAGGAGCAAGCCCATAGACAGTAATAAATAATACATGTAACATTCATATTTTACAAAGCATTTTACAGACATGTTAAATATATTGTGTTTGCTATAAATATTGTTTACCCATGATTTTGTACTTGTGAAACCAAAGTAACACAAGTAAGGATCACCCCTCTCAAATCCTTTTAGGAAAAAGGTGGAATATAAATAAATTTAGTAAATTAAAACTACTTATGACATGTGAAGCCATGTTTTTTAGCGGTAGATGGCCTTGAAACATCCTCACTTGAATCTAATGGTAAGTGATCACTTGATCTTTTAAAACACCGCATCCTTAAGCTCAAATGCTTGAGAGTTACCATATAATATTTGACTCAGTATTTTATATCTAATAATCAGATAGGGCAAATGTTGCAGTATATTAAAAAATACCTGCTTTGACAAGCATATCAGAAAGATCGTATCATTCCAAATCAAGTACCGGAACTAGTAGTGATAGGGCATGTTAAGAACTTTTAGTTCTCCAAGTTATTACTTGTAAACTTAAGTGTCAGGAATAATATTTATCTTGTTTGTATTCCTCCCCCCCCCCCCCCCGTATGCTTTTTACAACTTGTATTTCTATCTTTTATGTTACTTTGTCCAATGAGTTTCTGGGTTGACTTGTAATATTTTTATGCTATGTATCAGAAGGAGAGAAAGGAAGGAGTGTTTTCAAATCATATACTCAAGGTGAAAATCAAAGTTCTCTTTATAAAATTTTGCCTTAATTAATTTGTAACTTTTTCATGACTATCAATAACTGGAACCTTTAAACAGCATTTTATCTAAATGTGTATTTCAAAGCAAAAGTTTTTTTTTTTTCTGAAGAAAAAGCAGTTTAAATAAGACCTTAACTGGTTTTTATAAAATCAACTTTAATATCTAAGGTGTAATTAAGTAGAGGAAAACAGAATAACAATAATAAAGTACTTTTTAGGGAACTGTGTTTCTGTGGAAAGTGTTTATAATATTTATTAACATACAGAATTAGTCTTAACCTGCTAGAAAGAAGAGAAAATGCAACACCTTTCAAAGATGCAAATTGACAATTAACAAAACAATAGAATTCTAGGCCTTCCTTTGCCAGAGGTGCAAATTGATAATCAGCCTCTGTTGAAAAGCTGGTTGTTTCTATTTAAAAGTTATCTTGAGATGAAGGCTCCCCAAGGAAGAAGAAAATAAGAATATGATCATTTTTGTTAAGAACATCTATTCTATGGTGATATCATCATTTTACTCTCTCTGCAGTTTATATTTGAAAAATCATAGCCAGAAGGGAGGAGAATGTGTGAATTTGGTTTCTCTATGTATTTAACAGCACTGCTTTTCACATTGATTGGCAATTCTTTGCACTGTTGTGACCTTTGCTTTTAAGTTATTAAATGGTATGGGAACTGGATACCTGAAGAATCTAATAATACTTAACTGTCTCTGGAGGACTATATTGTGCTGGGTATGTGTTTATGAATTTCTGCCATGGTGGTGTCTCTGTACATTTAACACTCAGTTTTCCATAGGTAGACATTTCAGTTTCTCTGATTTTCTGTTCCATTTGATTTGATTTATCTTTTTTGGGGGGAAGGGGTGTAGTTGTTGGCCTAATCATTGAGTTATGTTTAGTTTTCCATTAAAAGTCTCTGCCTGTATTGAGAGGTACAGTTGATCCTTGAACAACATGGGTTTGCACTGTGTGGGTCAACTTAATATGCAGATTTTTTACAGTACAGTAGTCTATATGTATTTTTTCTTCCTCATGATTTTCTTCCTTTAATTTTTAAATTAAAAAAAATTTAAATGTTTTAGAGAGAGAGAGCATGAGGTGAGGAGAGAATCTTAAGGAGGCTCCAGGTTCAGTGTAGTGTCGGATGCAGGGCTCCATCCCACGACCCTGGGATCATGACCTGAGCCAAAACCAGAGTCAGATCCCCAACTAACTGAACCACCTAGCCTCCCATTTCTGATTTTCTTTCTTTTTTTTTTCTATTTTTTTTAAATGTTTATTTATTTTTGAGAGAGAGAGAGAGTGACAGAATGTGACCGGGGGAGGGGTAGAGAGAAAGGGAGACACAGAATTCAAAGCAAGCTCCAGGCTCTGAGCTATCAGTACAGAGCCCGAGGTGAGGCTCCAACGGACGTCTTAAGTTTAACTGACTGAGCCACCCAGGCGCCCCCGTCCTTATGATTTTTGTAATAATATTTTCTTTTCCCTAGCTTACTTTATTGTAAGAACACAACGTATAATATAACATACAAAATACATGTTAATTGACTGTTTATGCTCTTCATAATGCTTCCAGTCAGCAGTAGGCTATCAATAGTTAAGTTTTGGGAGAGTCAGAGATGTATGTAGAATTTTGACTGCAGGGGGTTGAGAGTCCCACTAACCCTGGCATTGTTCAAGGGCAAACTATAGTTGTATGTTCTTTGTTTTTGTTTGCTTGTTTATTTGTAAAAATTTTTAACGTTTATTTTATTTCTGGGAGAGAGAGAGAGCACGAGCAGGGGAGGGGCAGAAAGAGAGAGAGACACAGAGTCTGAAGCAGGGTCCAGGCCCTGAGCTGTCAGCACAGAGCCCAATGCAGGGTTCAAATTCACGAACTTTGAGACCATGACCTGAGCCAAAGTCAGACACATAACAGACTGAGCCACCCAGGTGCCCTGCTTGTTTGTTTTTGATTTATTTCAGTAGGAGTCCTACAGTCAGTCTAATTTTATTGAGTGTACTGAGTACCAAGTACTGTACTAGATGTTGTAAATCCAAAGATGTTAGAGAATGGGTCTAGTAGTACTCTGAGCTCAGAAGAGCGTAGGATTTGAAGAACTCCTCCCTTCCTTCTCTCCCTTGGTTCCTCCCTTCCTTCAGCAAGCATTTATTAAACATCTAGCTATACACTGGTAAACAAGAAAGACACTGTCCTTGCCAGATCCCACTTCCTCCACTCGGCCCATTTATTACTGAACATTTACAGAGACAGGCTCTGTGTATACAAGCATACAACTATATAAATGAGAAAAGCCTCATCTGTGTCTTCAAGGAATGTGATTTTTTTTTTAGCTATATCCTTGAATCTTTCTAAGTTTCAGTATTCTCACTAGTAAATAGGAAAAATAATACCTCTTTCAGAGGACCCTGGTGGTGATGATGGTAGAGATGATGTGAGTGAAAGTTCTTATACAGTTTGTATTCGAGAAGTTCATTGAATTCTCTTATTCTAGGAAACTTGTATACCATGAATACCGTAATTTTTAGAAAAGAGGGTAGCTTACATCAAGGAAGAGGTTAGTTTTATCATATAGTAGATACTTTATTAACATTCATAGTTTTGACTTTTTCCACTAGGCTCTGTCTGGAACTCTGTGATGTAGTATTGTGTGATTTTACTGAGGCAAACCTGTGAAATGTGCAGCGAGGGTGTTAGAGGCAGTAACTGGTGGGGTAGTGGTGTAACATGGAGGTAACGGATCTGGGTTTTGGAGTTGAAAAGACCTGGTCTGAGTCCTTCATCATATCCTTGGACATTCTCTTCAATTTACTACAGCTTCTTCATCTGAAATGGGGATGGGAAAATTCTCTTAAAGAATTGGTTGTGAGAATTGATATTACCTAGAGATGATATAAAGATAATTTATAACGTGTTTGGTACATGTCAGCACTCAGTCAATGAAATCTACTATTAGTATTGTCAACTTAATTACCATCTAGAAAGGAATCTTCAAAAAAATTTTTTTAATGTTTATTTTTGAGAGAGTGAGAGAGAGAGAGACCAAGTGTGAGTGGGGGAAGGGCAGAGAGAGAGGGAGACACAGAACCTGAAGCAGATTCCAGGCTCTGAGCTGTCAGCACAGAGCCCAACGCAGGGCTCTAACTAATGAACTCCCAGATCATGACCTGAGCCGAAGTCAGACCCTTAATCGACTGAGCCCCCCCAGGTGCCCCTTAGAGAGGAATCTTAAGTAACTACTTAGGTGGGATTTACATTCCAAAAAGCTAGGCTTTCTTACTCTTCCCTTGCTTTTGTGAAGTGTGGCCATCAAGTGAGAAATCAAACTTCAGTGAAATCTAGAGAGGCTGTGAACTTGTGGTGTGAAATTAGACTTAGACAATAGCAGATTGTCAATAGATTTGTGATGTGTGAACAATAAGCCCTCAAAAAATAGGTCTATATTTGCAAATTTGGGAATTGTTGAAGAAGTCAAAGGACATCTTCCACAAGATTATCAAAGGTCCACTGTATGTATACCAAATTAGGTTAGGAACAAAGAAGACATGAAATTCAGATTGGTGATTTGGGAAGAGGTAATATTAAAGTCGTTCCTTAGCTCTTTATTGATTTACTCATGTATTTATTTATATATGTATTCATTCATCCATTTATTTTAGTTACTCTGGATTTTCAGAAAATTACACATGCTTATATGAATATGTAGCTCCACTGTCACACTTCAAAATTACTTCAAGTAAGTTGTTTTGAAAATTATCTTCTCATGGGCAAATATATAGCTATAGTTATGTTTGTCTTAAGTTTCCTTTGTAAATATATACAGCAGTTAATAAACATAAGTTTCAGTAAATGTTGAATGACATCCAAAACTTTTACATGCAACCCTGTAAGCTGCTACCCTATGGTTTTTATAACTATAAGAGGAGTTCTTGCCAACCAAGAGCTCCCCAACATGGCAGTTCCCCCGGGAGTAGTCTTATGACAGTTGAATCCATTAAAAAGCTGAACGCCATTTTGTCCATTGCTCTCACCTTTAATCGGTCCTGAAATCTTTGGTAGGTGAACATTGCTCTTTGGCAGGAGATGGAGGGTGTAATATAATATGGTTGAAGTATGAAGATGCCCAGCATCTCCAGTTGTATTCTGTTCTTCCCTTCTCTTGCCCTCTGTTTGGGAATTGGCCCGAGAATTGAGTACCTTTTTGACCTTGGTTCACATTAAGGGGTAGAAGTAGAAAGATAGCCACCATCTCGGCCCATCTTCCTACCTGGGATCTGTCTTCAAAGGACATTTTTCCTCGTTTCTCTCCACTCTCTGGGTTTCAGCTATCCTGAATGTCAGCAGATAATACCCCACTCTCTAAATTTCCAAAGTTTTTATAGTATTACCCCTCCAAGCACTCTTTAGCTTTCTTCCTGCTCGTTGTGGGTTCTTTTCATGGGTGCCATTTATGTACAACAAACATTCGTCTTCTCTACAAGAAGAACCAGAATGATCATGCACTTTGTTATGGTTATAAGGCAGTCTAAAAACTTTTCTTTCTATGATGCTGGCCAGGGCTCTCTGTGCTCTGCTTATGGGGTATGATCTTGTTCTACAAATCACAGTCTTCGCATGATCCCAGGCCACAGCTTCTGTGGAAGAATCATAGGTTAAGGGACATTGCCCCCTTGTTTTTTTGGGGTCACTCTGCTACTGGCATTTTAAAAACACTTTTACAACAAGCTTTGAACTGCTTTGCCAAACCCCCATCTTCTTATCTCCAGGATCTGAGCTGGTGGTGCAGGCATCACCCAATCTGTGCCTGGTTCCCCTGGCTCCTCAGAGGTGAGCACCTAATGCCAACTTTCCCCACCCACCCTATCTCCTGCCAGCCCTGAATTCCAGCTTCCTGAGAATTTTTGCTGGGTGTGAGGCTCAGTCTGGCAATGCCTTAAGCAGAGCATGGTACTCAGTTTACACCTGCCAAGACCTGTTCTAAACAGGTCAGATCTACACTTTCTGATTTTAAAGTTTCCTGAGCAGAACACATCCCTTTATAAGCAGAGTTGTGTTTGTTTTTATTTTGTTTTGTTTTTTTAAAAAAAAATTGGAGTTTGAGGTGGAGATCTTACAAATATCTTTCCTTGCCTCTCCCTCTCCTGGGTATTCTCCTAGCAATAACATAAAGATTAATCTCTTCAACCAAATCTGAGAAGGCTGCCTCACCCTCCCTCCCTTCTACCAGTCACCTCTTACCTGCGTAAGGAATTCAAAGCAGAATTCATTTTCATCACAAGCCACTGATATTTCAGAAATGATATAATGACGCCCCTCCCCAGTCTCCATCTCTGTATACCAAGTGTCCAACAGAATCACAGTCACTGTCACAAAGTATATTGGGTTTAGTTATAAGAACTGACATCTCTCTTTGTTATAGTTTTACATGTTGAAAGATTTTTACCAATCCTTGAAGAGATCTCTGTGCATACCGTGGATAAACATTAGAACACAGTCTCATGTGTTTGAACAATATCATTTCCTGTATTTTCTATTATTTAACAGAATTATTGACATCATTATCTTATAATAGCATAATTCATCATAATAATATCATTTTTAAAAAATGTTTGTTTATTCTTGAGAGAGAAAGGTAGAAAGCAAGGAGGGGAGGGCCAGAGAGAGAGGCTCCATGCTGTCAGCATGAAGCCTGATGCAGGACTGAAACCATGAGATCCTGACCCGAAACCAAGGGTTGGACGCCTAACTGAGCTACCCAGGTGCCCTGATAACATAATTTTTGACTCTCAGGCCACCATTCTAACAAACTGGCAGAAAAATCTAACATCAGTTGTCTTTGGGTCTTCTGAACTCATCCCTTTGGTTTGATTGTCAGAATTCTTCCAGGATCTTCTTTAAGACCAGGCATTGATTGGAGTGGAAGATGCCTCCAGTTTAGTTATCTCTAGTTTGTGGTAAGTAGGCTTCCTGAGGACCTGACATAAGCCAGGAATTTGGGGAATAGAAGATTAAAGGAAGATCAACACTGGCTGAAAGGTGAGGGTGAGGGATAATGGGTTAATACTACCCATCCTCTGTCTTGGGGCACTGAATTAATAATGCTGCTGGAACAGAGAGGGAATAGGAGAGGAGAGTAGGTTTGAGATGACCAGTAAATTGGGACACATGCTGTGTTTGCTGTGCTTGTTAATCAACTGAATGGACCTATTGGAAATATGGGTCAGGAGAGGGATTGAGATTTTAAAGAGAGCGACAGAGAGAGAGAGACAGACAGACAGACAGACAGATGCACACCAAGTAAGAAAGGGCATGCAACTCTTAATCTCAGGGTTGTGAGTTTGAGCCCAGGTAGGGGGTAGAGTTTACTTAAAAAAAAAAAAAAAAAAAAGCAAGTGGAGAACATGGGTAAAGAGAGAAGCCTGCACATACCGGTGCCTTGGAATGTGCTCACCTTTCTGTTGCAGTAGCCACACCCCTCTTTCAGACAACATGGCTGCCAAACTGTGAGATGGTGGCCGCCTTCCTCTGGTAGTCTAGCACTGTGTTCGTACTATGGCAGCTCTGCAGAGATTCTTAGTTTACTCAGAAATCCTCCGTGGCTTCTCTTTAACTTAGTTCAGCCTCTTTGGTTTGGAACTCATGATCCTCTCTGCCCTAACGCAATCTTCCACTGCAGGTTCATTTTCTAGTCTTCTTCCAGCAGATGTCTTTAGTCTAAAACCAAGACTATTTCAATTTCCATAAGACTTTCTACTTCCCATGTCCATGCTTGTCTTCTGTGTCCATGTCATCCCTTTCACATGGAATTCTCTTTACTCCAGAATCTACCTGCCAAAACCCTTTTCCTTTACTCTTCCCTATGTGATATTTTTTCTTCTTTGAACTCCTGTACTCAGTCATGACTTTTAAAGGCATATATTAAATTGTGACTTCTTTTTGTCTGTTTTATGCCACAGATTCATAGCATCTCTGTATACTAGGATGGGAAAGAAGTTTAGAGCCTCATTAGTTCAATAATCTCAACGTTATGCTTTAGCGGAACATAGAATTGAAGGATTGCTGTCTTTCCCCAATTTTCAGAAAAGATAGATACTCCACAGAACTATCTGAGGTTAAACTTACCTATTGTGGTAGGCATCCTTTAAGATGCCTCTCCCATGATCCCCTCTTCGTGGCATTCACGCCTTTGTGTTATCCCCTCCTTGTGAATAAGGTGTCCCTCATTTACTTACATGGGATGTTACTGAGTAGTGGTGGAGGCACAGCCATTTAATACAAATGTGATATGTCTCAAACTTCCTTTAACTATAGGAAATACGTCTGGAATCCCTATGTTACAGCACTTAAAACTCAGTTAAGCTTCTTCATACTTATGCATACCTATAGTTGACAACATTTCAAGGAAAGCTGGCCTTCGTTTCTTTTTTAGAAACCATTCTAGGGTATAAATGGAGTCCCCATTCCCAGGGATTAGGAAGATGCTTTGTTCATATCAGGGACAGAATATGTTTTACTTCCCATTCTTCGGTGGACAAGTAGATATGTGCTTTTTGACTTTTGATGGATAGCATGTCTAATTTCTTATTTCTCCCCATACCATATAGTATTAATATGCTATAGTATTATTATTTATTAACTTTGGATAAGATAAATCAGTCTTTTCAAGGAATATCTGAATTCTATTGAATGTGTATAGATTTCACATTGTTTATATTAAAAAACTATATGTGGCTACAAAATTTTCCTGGAAATATACTTTATCCCTCTCATCTTTAGTGTCAGTGTGTGTGTATGTATGTTTGCTTTAATGGTGCCCTTTCTATAATAATACTAGCCATAAAAACGGGTTCTGTTTTTAAATTTTTAAATATTTTATTTTAGAGTATGAGTGGGGGGAGGAGGAGAAGGAGAGAGAGAGAGAATCTTAAACAGGATCAAGGCTCAGCATGGAGCCAGACATGGGGCTCCATCCCACCATCCTGGGATCATGAACTGAGCCAAAATCAAGAGTCAGTCGCTCAACCGACTGAGTCACCCAGATGCCCCAAAATGGCCTCTTTTGCAAGCCTTGTCTTCTCTTACATATGCTCTTTTGTTTGGCTCCTCTTAGTGAATTCATAGTGAATCTTGGTGTCCTTCTAGATTTGGTGCAATTTTTTGATTGCGTTGTTTTTGGAAAATTAGGTTTTTGTTGTTGTTACTGTTGTTGTTTTCCCCCATAACTAATGTGAAGTCAGCAATTTCATTTTCCCCACTCTGAGTGCTGTTGTCATCAGCTGTCCCTCTATAATGGCTTTTGATATGTCCCATTGTGACACATTGGACCCTGTCCCTAGTTAATCACTCATTTTAGGAGACTGATTCTGGGCAACAATGATTATATTCTCTCTTCACTTTCAGTGTTAAAATCCTTGGCAGTTCATTTTTCTCTACCTTTTTTTTTTTTTTTTTTTTTTTGTGGGCTGTAACTTAAACACCCAGCCACACTGAAGCCCCTAGCAGAGTCTACAATGCCTTTTTTTTTCTGCTTGCCCTGTAGGATTTCTCTTAATTCCACCAACTTGTAATGCTTAGAAACTTGTAATGCTTAGAAAAATTTTCCAAGTCCCATGTGACCTAACCCTATTTTTCTGTTTTAGAACCTACTTTTCCCATGTTTTGTAAGCAAAAGAGGTAACACCTTGGAGCTCTTTGCAAACATTTTCCAGGTTCTTACAAAGTATCTTAGTACAAATTATAGTGAAACATACACTTATAAAACTGTTTTCCAGAAGCCTTTGCAGATATATCCAGCAGTCCAGGAGATCAAGATATTTATGAATAAATCTAAAATGATGCTGAATTCACACAAGCACACATGTTATTATTTCATCATATCTTTTTTTTTAAACAAACCTTAAGGAGATACATATGTAGGAGTGTGTGTGAGTGCATGTGTGTGTATGTGTGTGTGAGGTGAGATGAGAGAGAGGGAGGGAGGGGGCGAGAGAGAGAGAGAGAGAGAGAGAGAGGGAGAGAGAAAGAGATGGGAGAGAATAGGACTGCATGCATACAATATAGAAACACCTTCGGATTATTTTGTGACATCGCTGAATTCTCTTGCATCTGACTGGAACCATGCCAAAAAGATAAGAACTTACACCAGTTGGATTTTATTTTTTGGCTGAAATAATAAAGAGAAACAAAAATTATATTACGGTGAAGTTTTTATGAAGATTTTGAAGGCGCGCCTGGGTGGCTTAGTCAATTATGTCCGACTCTTGGTCTCTGCTCAGGTCCTGATCTCACGGTTCAAGATATCGAGCCCCATTTCGGGCTCTGTGCTGACAGCACAAAGCTGCTTTCGACTCTCTCTCCTGCCCCTCCCTCTCTTGCATGCATGCTCTCTCTCTCAAAACAAATAAATAGATAAATAAAACTTAGAAGATTGTATAAAGACATTATGAATGTATATTTACATATGTGAATATGAATAATTGTATGTATATAAAAATTACCCTTGCTTCATGATTCATCAGAATTGACCTAGTTGATATATATTGCCCTAAGAACAGCATTGAGGGAAAATGCTTTCAATGTGTTAAAGTCAACTTTGATCACAGTGATTTTATCACTGATATCTGCATGGCTTATTGACTTCCTGTATCCAGAGACAAGAAAATGCATCTTTCTCCGTTTTCTATCCAGGATTGCACAAGTGTACATGGGCTCACTCACACTGGTTTAAAAAATAACCAAAAATGAATAACTTCAAAAGTAAATATATTTTAGTCAGAACCATACATTGTTAGAAGCTGTAATAGGGACTAAAGAATTTGGAATATTTTTCTTACTTTGCTTTATAACAGTATTTCATAAAGTAGCTAATTGTTCTAGCATTGCTGGAAACTTTCTACAAAGTTCTGTTTTGACCTCTGCTGTTTCACTAAATTGGGGAGATGTTGAAAGTGCATAATTCATGGTTTATCATAAGATGTATTTATGATTATGTATGTCATAAGATATATTCATCATTATCATGAGATATATCCATGGTTATCATAAAATATATCTACTGAGATTGATGCTTTCTGTGAATAATGCAGACATTTAAGGCATTTTGGACAACTGCGTAAGACAGCTGTCATGGCATTTCAGTACAAAGTGGAATAGGTCTCAGAGAATTAAATTGCCTCTTGAAGAGGAATACTTTTTTCAATAACTAATATTGGCATTAGACTGTCAGGATCAACAGTGACTTTATACATTCATTTGGGGGCAAATTAGGAAGCAGAGATCACAGGTTTCTTGTATCTGGGTCTTCCACATGGCAGAGGGTGATGGCAGCTGCTGGCCTCTGGCAGGGAGCACTGGGGGAACCCTAAAGTAGTGTTAGGAGTCTGCAAACCCTGGAGTTTCGTTACTCCCAAAATTTTGTGGAGGAACATTTTCCACATAAAACTATAGAAGGATAATTTGAAAGGTTGAGGTCAGCATTGTATATAAACAGATTGAATTTCAGTTAATATATACATGTATAAAATATGCACAGAGACAACATGGTATAGCAAAAAGAAATATAAAAATGAATAATTCTTGATCCCTCCCCCCCCCCCCCAGCATTACAGTCCTAATGCTGGATTCACATACTTGTGATGTGTAGACTATCAGTTACCTAGGAATTGGGGGCTATACGAATAGGCAATATACTGTTTTTAAGACACAAAATCTGAAAGTTGAAGAAAGATTATAGTTTTGGAAGAACTATTACTGGATGGCTTCCTGAAAGAAAAATTTTGTGAGGGAAGATTAACATAAGGAATAAAAAGTCTCTTGGTTCACAGACTGAAATCCATTATGCTATAGGATCTTTACCACAATTTCAATGGTCTGTTTTCCTGTTCAGTGGATATGTTGCTTAGTGAATATTGGTCTTGTTGCAAGGATAATGTCCTATTTGAGTCCAAAATAGCTCACACATCTCTCTTGTGTTTAGTAATAAATTGCCACTAACCATCAGGTAAAAGTTCACTTTACAAGATTCCAGATGGTGCATTTAACACCATTTTTAAGGCTTCCTGCAACTAGCTAACGTGTATAGTTAATGCAGACATATCTGAATTCCAGTATACTTTAATTCTTAATGTAGGGCCTCCCCCCCACCCCCACCCCACCCATCCTTCCTCAGGTTTTTCCCTTTCTGGCATGTTTTTCTATTTTCTGAACCCAGAAGTTACCACTGGCAGAATTTCAGTCTCAGGATTCTGTCAACCTTTACAGATATGTTATTGTGGCTTTTGAAAATGTTACTTTAGAATGAGTTTTAAATTGTTGATGACAGCAGTGTTTTACTTGGTTTTTGGGTATGCCCTAAATTCCAGCATTGTTTCTTTCTCACTCAAGTTCATAAGGAAAAGTGTGTACTTCTGTGTGTTTTTCAGGAAAATGCCTTTAGAATTTTATTTGCCTTTGAGATTGTCTTGGAAAAATGAAGGGTTATTATGCACTCTTTAGTCTTAGCAAACTAAATACTGCATAGAAAGTAGGATAAACGGTCGTAAAATCAAGGGTAGGCAAAGGTGATAAGCATCGAATCAGAAGAGATAAATTTTTCCTTTCTTGACGCAGAACTTTGGAAGCACTCAGTTAATATAGTAAGAAGCAATGACATTCACTAGGGATAAATTCATTTTCTTTTTCTGAAATTAATTTATTAAATGAATCATGTCCATGAGTCAATTGAAAAGGCATATCAAGAAAATCACAAGTGCTACCACATAAACTCTCTAGTGTTTGTTTATTTTGAATTTATATAGCATCTTTTCTCTGGAGATTTGAAGATGCTGTGCAGAAAATTTTAAATCTTTTAAACAATAGGCAGTAAGTTGTAAAATATGAACCCCTGATAGATTATAATCTCTAAGGCTCTTTAATGTACCCAGGTATAAACACTTGGCAGTTACAAAAGGAAAAATACTTAAAATATGACATTCTCACCTGACTAGATACCAAGAATAAGAGATACTTTGTATACATCTTATTCTTTCAGACTTAGGTCTATTTTTTGTAGTTATTTTGACATTTGAAGTTAGGGATTTAACCTCAGATATGAAGCATTTTGTAAATTGCTAAGTTCCCTTTTACATTGGAGAGAAATTGAGAGTCAAAGCTACCCAGGGCAATCATTGAAATGTGATTTAGTCTAGTATCAGTGCTAGGAGTCTATTAAAAGATGGTACAAGAGGGGCGTCTGGGTGGCACAGTCTGTCAAGTGTCTGACTTTGGCTCTTGGCATGATTTCACGGTTTGTGAGTTCGAGTTCCACATGGGGCTCTCTGCTCTCAGGATGGAGCCCACTTTATTTTATTTATTTTTATTTTTTTAATGTTTATTTATTTTTGAGAGAGAGAGAGAGCGAGAGTGTGAGCAGGGGAGGAGCAGAGAGAGGGAGACACAGAATCAGAAGCAGGCTCCAGGTTCTGAGCTGTCAACACAGAGCCCCACAAGGGGCTTGAACCCACGGACTGTGAGATCGTGACCTGAGTTGAAGTCGGACGCTTAACCTACTGAGTCACCCAGGCGTCCCAGTATGGAACCCACTTTAGATCCTATGCCTCCCTCTCTCTTTGCCCCTCCCTGCTTTCTCTCTCCCTCCCTCTCTGCCCCTTCCCTGCTTTCTCTTTCTCTCTCTCTCAAACATAAATAAAAACATAAAAAATAAAGATAGTACAAGGAGATAAAGACACTCGAATCATAAAAGTTAACATGATACCTCTTTGTGTGATGCAATAAAATGTGGGTGAATCAAAGTACTTCCCTCATCGTATTTTTCTGAGATTTAAATGAAAAAGTATATGTTAAATACTCAAAATAATGTGTAACATGTAACAGCTGCTCTGTTAGTGCTATTAATGCTGATGTAGTACAGCGACAGACTATTTGAAGATACTGTTTTATCTAGCTAATTTTTTTACCTTCTTACTCATTTCCACGGAATAAAATATCTTGACACTATTTTTTTTTAAATATTAAGAACACACATACATTTTAGTAGTCTTGAAATTGGAACAGAATTTTGATAATGTCCTGCAAGATCTTTTAAATTCCAATGCCTTCTAACTTAAAATTGCCACTATTGAAAAAGTTGTTTTGTTTTGTTTCAATGTACTGTCACGTTAGCTGACATACAGTGTAGTCTTAGCTTTAGGAGTCGATTCCTCTGACTTATCACTTACATACAATACCCATTACTCGTCCCAACAAGTGCTCTCCTCATTTGCCCATCACCCATTTTCCCCTCCCTGCAACCCCCAGGAGTAATGTTTAATGGTGGGTGTGTGGTTAATGGCTCCTCATTGATAGTGAACATGCCACATATATTTGAATCTGTCATCCCAAAGCCATGTGGGAGTGAGAATTTGAAGGAAATAGGGAGTGGGGAAAAAAGCAGGAAAGAGCAGTGAGGTCTGGCTGAAGGAGTTTTATACCTGCACCATGTTCTCACAGGCCCCAGCAGAGGGTGGTGACTTAGCAGGGGGTACACTATGCCTTTGTGCAATTCTTTTCCTTGGGAAAACATTCTGAGCAGTCATGCACAGTTCCAGACCTACTGATGCTGTGTTTGCACAGTGCCCTTGTTCCTGAAGTTCTTGCCCTGATCTGAAGCACGGGGAATGCGGTGAGAATAGAAAAAAGAGTCTTAAAAGGCATCATACTTTCTTGGCTTGTGGAGTCATTTGCCTGCTACAAATTTTCTGTTCATGATGTCAAGTGGTTCTATAGGTTTAGCAATATTTAAGGGAGAGCAGAGAGATCTTACCTATTTGGTTTAATTGATTTAGCCTGTGATCACCTGTAGTGGTTAATGACATCCTATTTACAGCCACCTGTGCTGGATTGGTTTTTAGCTCATGATGTGTGGAAAAACGAAAGAACAGCTTGTTTTATTGGGAAGAAAAGAAGCTTTTGCGAGTGGGAGAGCTGAGGAAGATAAAGCCCAGCACTGATTGTTTTGAACAGAAAGACCTGGTGATTTAAAAAACATAAGTGCTGTCCTCTGAAATACACATCATGTTAGATCAGCCTCCTTGGTAATAAGCATCACTCACTGTTTTGAGATTTTGACCAAATTATACTTTGGATCCACAATTTTAATTACAAGGAAGAAACTTAAGCAGATGAATAAGAAAGAATAAAAACTATATTTTAGTCTCATCTTAGTTAAAACTGTAAAACAATTTGCATAGCTACCTTTATGTCTGTGACTGTTAAATAGCAAAAAAATATTATTAATTCATTGACTTGTCTGGAAGTTGGAGTGACAGGTAAAAATGGGGATTAACAGCAGGGCCATGTTGGTGTATGTGTGTTTGTCTGTGTGTCTGTCTGTGTAGGCCCATGTGGAGTGAATGGATGTCCAGGTGGCAGAAATTATACTATCTAAGAAATAAAAAGGTTTAGCATTTTTTAAACTGTTCTTTCTTAAGATGACAATATCTGATGAGTACAGATTTGCCTTCTAGAGCTGTGAAGTGATAATGCCTTAGTTAGGAAAAGAAATCTAGAGAACATGTTGGTTGCATAGGATAGTGATTTCACGTTGCTTTTCCTGCCTTGTCATTTTACATGGTTGCTACTGTCAGAAAGTTGGATCATCAAAAATCACAATGAGAATGCCGCAACTGTTGCTTCTCAAACCTTCAAAAGATATTTTCCTATTTATTCATGAGTTTGATATCATATTTAAAAATCCAGGTCATGCTTGTAACTGACAGCCGGATCAAAGGTGAAGGGAGAAGGTAGCGTGTAGAGAGCGCCGGCTCAGGACCTGATTGTTGTAAATCGCGTGTTGGTCTGTTGAGAATTCTTATGTCCCGACCCAGAACACAGTTTTGGAGAGGGGCACCGTCGGAGGGGCACTTCAGTGTAAAAGAGTCTTAAGTGTTTGTGACTCCCTGATGTACAGTGGGATGATCTCACAATCGTGTTGTAACAGTCACTTTTCCCATTAAATTATTTTGCCGTGCTGCTCCTGAAAGCAATGGATGAAAAAAGATGACGCAGGTGAATTTGGATGATCATATCTTAAAGAAATGAAATCGACCTCTAAAGAGATTTCTGCTAATTCAGAAGCTAAATGTCCTGTGATGAAGTCTCAGATAAACTTTTATTTGGTGTTCTAGTGAAAGATACTATGAAAATTTTCAGCACCATCTTAGGTTAGGTTAGTTCTCAGATTTCATTTTCCCTTAATCTTTTGTTTTAATTGTTTAATTTGAGAGAGAGAGAGAGAGAGCACACGCGCAAGTGGTGGAGGGGCAGAGAGTGAGGGGGAGACAGACTCTGAAACAGGCTCCAGGCTCTGAGCTGTCAGCACAGAGCCTGATGTGGGGCTCGAACCCATGAACTGTGAGATCATGACCTGAGCCGAAGTCGGATGCTTAACCCACTGAGCCACCCTGGCATATTTCCTTTATTCTTTTCATAAGCGGCTCATATTTCAAAGATGATATGTATCCCAAAAGAATATACCAGGTAACAGAAAGTTTATATATTAATATTCGTTAACAAAATCAGTCGGCCTCATAGCACACACGGGTCCTGAGTCACACAGGAGGAAGGCAGCATATGAGATGTACCAAATGAAAAGTGCCATGTTGAAACCAGTATTGGTTTCACAGAGCAAAGGACCCTGTAGTGAGCGTAGATGATGCAAAGAGTTTGGTATTTACACATTTCCCTTTCGATTTCTTCAAGCTGGATACACCATGCATGCGGTTTTACATTTCAGGGTGAATGTGTTTGGGGGATGTCTGAGATAGCTAGCACATGAATCATTCTTCCACTTAATTCTCTATGTTGCAACAAAGGCTCTGAGTGGATAAATGTGCTTGTTAATCCAGGGAGAATTGGAGGAAATGCGTTTGTTAATTGTAGAGGAGGGTACTAAGATCTGGGGTCCTCCAGCAATAGAGAGGGTAATTAGTAAGGAAAAAACTTGCTGCCGATAAAAGAAAATAAACAGGAATGTGAGCATGTCATATGTGTTGTCATGTGTATGTATACATAATTTCTTTTACTTAGAAGTTTGTACATATATATGGGTGGATATATACATTCATATAGACATATATATGTATATATGATTAAATATATCTATATTAAACCTTTGGGGGAGATTTGTCAGTAGTCAATGAAAAATCCTACAAGCTTGAGAATGTTTGGCTCTTTCCCATACTATACTACACTGTGTCAGTGGAGTTCCATATTTTACCTTTTGGGGATATAAGATGTGATGTTTTCTTGAGAAGGAAAGAACACAGAGAATGTAGTGATGGGCAGTTGCAAGACCAACAGCTGTGTATCCTTCAGTGTCCAGATGTTAGATTTCCCTGATTTGATCGTCACCTGCTTCATCCCTCTGCCAGGTCAGAACTACGTCGTGTTCAGGAAGGTCGCTTTATTTTCAGGGAAACATGGTTGCTTTCTGTAGGATGCAGCCCCCGAAACAATCTTATCCATCCACAGATATAAAAATGTACTGCTGTTTCCCCTTAGAGCTTTTGTTAGAGATGTCAGTAGCATAGACTGTTTAAAATGGTTGGATACTGTGCATTTGGATAACTCCATTTCTTGTGCCACAAGTGAGAGGCAGAAAGTGTGAGAGGAACTCTTTTTCTCAGAGTGTGAAGACATGCTTGGGGGCATTCACATTTGCTTATGAAATAGTCCCCTCAGGGTTCAAGAAGCAGAAGTAAAAAACCAAAGGGCTTTCTCGAAATGTTTCTATGCTTCCATGAAGAGGATATTACATTGTATATTAATGTTAGTTACCAAGGAGAAAATCAGGTAGAGAGAGGAGAAATATAGAAATAACTTTTTCCTGGTGCTGTTTCCTCAGGATGCCTTTTGAATGTTTAGGAAGAAAACCCCATGAGTTACTGATGAGGCAGCTGTAAACAGGGGAAGTGACAGATGTAATGAAAAAGTCTCAGGGACTGTCCTAGAAGAGGTCCCAGCACTGGTTGTGTGAGCATTATTTACATGAAGATGAACAGATGGATACATTTGATCAAATTCTGTGGGGTCCCTACATCAGAATTCTGTTTAGCATTTTGAGTCTGCAGTTCCAAATGCATGTATTTCCTTTTTTTTTTTAATTTTGTAATGTTTATTTATTTTTGAGAGAGAGAGAGAGAGACAGAGAGAGAGGGAGGGCGAGGGAGAGAGTAAGCACAATTGGGGAAGGGGCAGAGAAAGAGGGAGACACAGAATCCAAAGCAGGCTCCAGGCTCCAGGTTTCAGTCTCTGAGCTCTGAGCTGTCAGCACAGAGCCGGCCAGGGGCTTAAACCCACAAACCGTGAGATCATGACCTGAGCATAAGTCAGATGCTTAACCCACTGAGCCACCCAGATGCCCCCAAATGCATGTATTTCTAATGCAACTTCTATATCTTATTTTTTATGGGACTTAAGGTTGTTAGAATAATATTAAAAATGGCACTTTACCATTTAATGTAGCTATTTCTATTCTGTTACTATTTATTGTTCTCTCATGGTGATTTATTTCACTAGACAATCACAAGAGGTAAGTTAGATGTGATAATTTATGCCATTTAGGGAAGAGACATGTTAAAGAACTTACATACACAACCCAGGTCTAATAGTAAAGTAGGAAAGTATAATTCAGTTTTCAGGAACTGGGATCAATATGCTGTATCAGCAGGGTGGTGGCTTAAAAAAAAAAAAAAAACAGAATGAAAGTAGAAAATCAGTACAGTCCTGCCAGTGCCTATTTTGGTCTACAAATGCTTGCCTTCTGGAATATTAATGCATGTCTCTAAAGTGCATAATCCATGAAGTTTCTTCCCCTTTCCCTTTTTTTGTTCATAATTGTTTTAGTGTTTTGCCATTTAGCAGTTCTTAAGATATTCATATCCTTTTTCCATCTCTGCTGGTGCATCCACAGGTATTTGCACATGATGCTGAAGATTCATTTTGTAGATACAGCCATAGCCATGTGAATTTTAAAGAGTTGTTATTGTAGATTTATAGAACATAATAGTTTATGTTAACTGATTTAACTGATGGCCAGTTTGCCACCTGAAACTTAAGGTCACAAAAATTAAAAAGTTTTGATGAAGACCAGAGGCAGGTTAACCTTGAAGCAAATGAAGCTTAAGTTCATTCCATGGCTCTGGTTGAGTCCTAATAAAGTGATCACATGGGCATGTGTTTTCATTAAATTTGCAAAAATGATTTGTATCCATACCTATTTGTATTGCAGCTTCCTCTCGGTCACTTTTTGCGTTTACCTATAGTGTTGGAGTGGTGTCGGTATTTGAGGGATCATATGAAAGGAGATCAATTTGGAGATAACACTGAGTTTAGGCTGAGTGGGATACATGTATATCATCTAGTCATTTTCATCTATGGTTATGTTATTAGTAGCTGTGCCAGGATGGGCTTGGAATGATCCCACTGTTGACTCATCTGACAGTGTAAAGAGTGGCCCTCAAGCTTCAGGGCCAGAGTCACACCATGTAATGAACATCTCTTGTGTCATCAGACACTGAAATTATATAAGTAGTGGAAGAGAAACTGGGTTTGAATGGATAGAGCCAGAGCTAGCCTCTGGAAAATTCTTCCAAATCCTGTATCTCATAAGAAACTTGAGAAAGGTTTTCCAAAATTTTATATGGTCTGAAAATTTTACATTACCTTACCAAAAACAAATTGGAAAGATGAAAGAATTTTTTTCAACTTTCTCTAACAACAAGTACAACAACAAAATTCTATCAACCCTACCACTGGAAAGATTAAAATATCTTGTCAGGTATCTCTAAACCTCTCTATAAAATTCTGTGTGTACATGATTCTCCTCTGTACATAAAATTCTCTCTATGAAATTGTGATTAGATGTGAAAAGGTCATAATTCTGTATTTCTTTAAAGAGGGCATCCCAAATGCTATAAGTTTCAGGCCTCACAAAACTTGTATCCTCCCCTATGTGGACACATTTTGCAACAGTTGGATAAATGCTATGTATCTAATGGTGCTTTTATTGGTTTAAAACTGTGATGGGAGGGGCGCCTGGGTGGCTCAGTTGGTTAAGTGTCAGACTTCCACTCAGGGCATAATCTCACTGTTTGTAAGTTGAGCCCTGTGTCAGACTTTGTGCTAACAGCTCCGAGTCTGGAGCCTGCTTCAGTTTCCGTGTTTCCCTCTCTATCAAAAAAAAGAAAAAACATTAAATTTTTTTTTTTAACTTTCTTTTATTTCTTTTGAGAGATACAGAGACCACCCGAGTGGGGGAGGGGCAGAGAGAGAGAGAGAGAGAGAGAGAGAGAGAGAGAGAGAATCCCAAGCAGGCTCCGTGCCACCAGCTCAGAGCCTGATGTGGGGCTCGAACTCATGAAACTGTGAGATCATGACCTGAGCCAAACCCAGGAGTTGGATGATAAACCGACTGAGCCACCCAAGCACCCCGGAAAAAAACAAAAAACAAAAAACAAACAAAAACAAACAAAAAAACCCTGTGATGGTGGCATCTGGGTGGCTCAGTCGGTTAAGTGTCTCACTTGGTTTTGGTTCACGTCATGATCTCATGGTTTCGTGCGTTTGAGCCCTGCATCGGGCTCTGTACTGGCAGATTATAAAAATCATAAAAAACTGTGATGAATAAACCATATTCTCAGGTATTTTTAAAATACTGATAAGCATTTGTCACATAACTAGGGATTTGTTTGAATTAATAGAATATGCAAAGTGTTATTCTCAGTAGTTTTTTTTTTTTTAATCCTCGTCAAAATTTCATTTGTGCAGCTTTAAGTGGTTTGTCAAGTGATGAAATCACAAGCACTAGTTTCCTTTTTAGTCAAATTCTGTTGAACAGTTTTTTTTTTCACTCACCCCTTAAGCAATCCCTCAGTTTGATGAAATTGAATAATACTGATAATACTGATGTCAGTGATTCTGATCCTGGGCCATGATTGATCTTGGTAATTTGTCCCCATTGCTCAGTTCTGGCTCAGATAAGAACTGGAAATCACTTTATTTTGAAATGCAAGAAGCTATTAGCCCCTCTTCTCCTTAGTTCCAATCCTCAGGTGCACCTCCACTAGGATTTCTTCAGTAGTCAGCCTATCACAGTGCCTTGCATAGAGCAGGCACTCCCTAAATGTCTGTTGGATGAACAGTATTTTATCTAGCTGTGTGTTATTGCTACCTTCACCTCCACTAGATCTCTGGTAGCTATAGAGCATATTCATAGCATATCCATCTACATTTTTCCCAGCAACCATCATAGTATCTTTCATATGGTGGTGGTGATGTTATGCTTCTAAATAATCAGAGTCTGGCCAACCAGGAATATTGTGGTAACAGTTTGGTCTTTGGATAAACACTCCTTGTTACCTCACTTCCCAATTCTGAATATCTACCAGACCGTACTGAATCTGTCTCAAAATCTATATGAATGTACTATATCTGTAACTTTGTTGCAACTGGGCTCATCTTTTTATTGAGCATGATTCCCTTGATTTTCTCGCTTCTGCTTCTATATGCACAGTTTATGTGAATAAGATGAACATTAGCAGATTTATCTACATCTCTTCATTTCTATTCTACAGCAATAGCCCCTTAGAGTAATATCTGAAGTTATAGTAATTTTCTTCATATCAGAGAGTTTCTAACTATGTTAATGGAAGTTAGACTGGCTGCAGAGACATTCGTGAGAACTACCTATGCGGTAACATTTAAACAATTTATTTGATCTCTCTTTAGCTTACCTGCTCATGTCTTTGGAACATTGATGTTGACCTTGTTGGAACTTTGTCTATAATCATGATAAGTCCTTCAATAAAATCTAATAGAAAATGACATTTAAATTTCCAAGTGACTTATTAACCCTTTGAATACTTTATGATGTGTTATGCTCATTTTAGCAAAGAGATACTCTTATTACACTATGTTCGTATATTATTTCCTGGGATGCCCGTTGCGTAATGACTTCATGTTAAAAAAATAATAAAAGAGATAAAATAACAGCATAAAAAGTAGATAATGCTGAGCATTGCTTATTTCCTAATAAAAAGTGAGACATAATCTTTGAGGGCAGCAAAAGATAGTGAACATTCATCAGCCATCAGATTGCAACCCTGTTTTTCAAAGCATCTGTGTGATTTTGCCCTGTGTCTGGGCTTCCATTTCCTCATAGGTAAAATCAAGAGATGGATTACCTCTGCTTGTTCACCTGGCTTACTCCTAATCATCTTTCAGGATTTATCTCAGTCATTTGTTTGGGAATCTATTGCTGACTCCTAGGGGAGGCTAGGTGCCTTCCCTATGCATACTCCCTCAAAGCCCTTAAGGCATTCTACTGAAGCTATCTAGTTATTAATTTCTCTCTCTCTCTCTTTAAGGCATGTGCCTTTCAGGGGCAGGGATCATGTCATTTTGTCACCACTGTGTAGCTCAGAGTGGAAGGCAGAAAAGAAAGGTGATTAAGGACACAAGCCAAATTCATATCCTAGATTGTGTCTCCAACATTGATTATGTAGACTTGGTCAAATTACTTAATTTACATGGAACTTTGTTCTGTGGAATGAGGCTAATAATGGCTGCCTTATCAGTGTTACTGTCAGAGTGAACTTAAGTGATATTTTTAAGCTCCAAACAAAATGCCTGGCATTTAGAAAGCACTCAATTAATGCTATGACTACTATTATTGCTGAAATAAAGTGTGCATCGTATAATGTGATTTTTAAGGTACTTTCAGATACTAGAGTCTATGACCATCCCATTCTGTTTACTGACTAAGAAATAAAGATCGTTTTAGCTTTCTGATTTTGGATATGGGGACAAAGTGGCCGTCTGTTAAAATGACATGCTTACTGTTGTTTGTGTGCATTGTTAAGAACCATGAAAGGCCTGAGATTTTTACTCTGTTTCCAAGCCAGTACATTAGCCTACTTGCCACAGTTTCATGGATGCTGGGAGAAGACAGAAAATCTTGGATCAGTGACAAAGTACAGCTTATCAGTCACAGTAATTGTAGTAGCCAGAAGATTAGCATTTGTACAAGTTCCCTGAGCCCTAATTTCTGTATGGTGATACAGAGACAGCCTGAGGATGCTTACACTTCAGAGGGAGAAAACCTGAGCTTAGGGAACCTGACTCTTTTATATCAGGCAACAAACATGCCTAACCTTTGCCACTAAGTGAGACATTATCCTTATTACCCTGGACAGTAAACAAACCTGCCTTAGTTCTGAAGGGAGACACTATCTTTGATTTTCTGTATACAAATATCCTTGAAAAGGTGGTTCCAAGGAAAGGTCATTGGTGCCTTCACTCAGAAGGAAACACAAGAGACAGAAACCCACAGAGAATGGTCTTTCAACCTGGAAATTTGTATTTGTAGAGTGTGGATTTGCCACTTTCATCAGATTCCTTAAAGGGATATGTGAACTAAAAAAGTTTGTCTCTAAATCCTAACGCACTATTCAGACTGACAGCGTATTTGAGAACACGAAAGGGTAAAGAGTAAGGAAGCAAGATACCACATAGGAGAATATACCATGCAGCATTTTTATGATGGAAGCAACTTGCTACCCCAGAATCAGGTCTTTTATTTGGCTCTTATTAAGACTGAAACTTGGGGCACCTGGCTGGCTGGTCATGCTGGTCAATAGAGCATATAACTCAAACTTGGGGTCATGAATTCAAGTGCCGTGTTGGGCATAGAGCTTATTTAAAAAAAAAAGATGGAACTAAGTCCAAAGATGGCACCCTGGACCTTGCCCAATAGGGGATAGAATTGAGAGCTCTGGCTTTAGTGAAGAATGTGAACAGGGTAAGGGCAAAAATTGACAGCCTTTTCTGCAAAGAGGACATTACTAATTATTATAATGTTTATTAAAATAATTTGCCACATTAAAAAAAAAGATAGCCAAATTCATTTTTAAGATTAGATATGCATTGTTGGGATTTTTTGGTGTATGCTATACATAAACAGAAAAGTCAAAAGTTACTCCGTTAACTCAAATTTCCATTTTCATTTCATATTATCAGAATGTGTGCTTCTGACTGTCCCCATTTGCATCACTTTATTTTCAACATTCTTAGAAGCAAAGTGTTATAAATACCATGGCAAATTATTATGATCCATTTATCTCAGTAATGGTGACCTCTGTGTCACTTGAACCACTGCTCAATGTATTGTCGAACAGCAAAGATTAAGGCACAGGGCATTCTGTGGAATTAGTGACTACCCAAGAGCTTATAGCCTTATGCCAAACCAGTCATTAGTGCTCAGCAAATGTTACATTCTGAAAACGTTATTATGATTATGTAACAAAAATAAGAGATAAAACCAGATGGCTTAAATAAAAATAGTGCTAATCCAGGGGTTCTCAACCTCAACACTACGCTTTGGGCTGGATAATTCATTGTTGTAAGGAGCTATCCTGTGTACTGTAGGGTGTTTAGAAGCATCTCTGGACTGTACCCCATTAGATGCTAGTAGTATCCATTCTCTCCCCAATCCTCACACCCCTCCCCCCACGCCCACCGCAGTGTCACAAACATGTCTGCAGACAGTACAGTGCAGTGCAAAATGTCCCCTAGGGGGCAAAATCACCCTCCATTGAGAAACACTATGTTATTCCCAGTTTTAAAAGTGGGAATACTTAGTCAATGAATGAGACAGTAAATACAGAGTATAGAATAATCCTGATAAACATTCACAGCTTCAGAAGTAAATTTATACTTCCATAGTTTGAGGGATTTCAAAATGACCCCTCTGCCGAGTCCTAAAGTACTCCATGTGATTTGTTATAGATCATAGTGGACAGGAAAAAGACGAGACTTGCGTTCTTGCCTTTTTTTTGCTGCTTTGTGGTTTTGTGATTTGGGATCAAGTCATAATTCTTCTGGGTTTTTTTAATCTGTAGAAGAGGGATCAGCCCCTGTCATACTTACCTTTGAGAATTGCTGAGAATCCAGTCAGACAGTTTATGTGAAAATGCCTTGAAAAGTCATCTAAAGATGTCTATAATTGTTAGGATGAAAAAATCAAAATCAAAATCACTTTAAGAATTTCTCGAAAATCGCAGAGCATTCCTTGAAATAACTAGAGGAACCCTGAGGCATTGCAAAACAGGATTTAGAATTGCTTCTTTTGAAGATGCCCTTTAGTCCTGCTTCACTCACTTTTCTGTGTTCTTGTTTGCCATGTGCTGAGGGGTTGGGACAGACGGCGCGGTTGAAGGAGTAGTGGAAAGGCTTGGCTGACAGCAAGGAAGCAGTACTCAGTGTTCAAAAAGCATAAGTACTTTGTTTACATTTCCTCAGGAACCAGGAAGTATCTATAAATTAAGTAACTAGAGACTTAAAAAAATAAAAAATACGGTTAATATTGTAAATTTATTAAAAGGAGATGTTGCTTATTTAAGCAATCATATATCTGACTTATGATGTTATGTGCCTTTTATTGACTAAAATACTTTTGTGAGTTTTTAAATAATAGCTTTATACTTTTTATAATGGCTTTATCTTTTCTTGGTCAAAAATGACTATCCTTTTTCTGATGCTAAACCTTTCAATACAGAATTGCCACAAACTTTTCCCCTGTTAAATATTTAATGCTGGCCTTGCTTGCCTGGAATTACATGAAGATATATACTTGAACTTTGAGAAATAGGATAATTCTCTCAGATGAGAATGGATCCTAAAAGCTACCCAATGCAATATACCATTCAGTTCAGAAATCCTGTTCTCAGGCCTCTGGCAGATGCCCTGCAGTCTCTGCTTGGGCTTCTCTACCTTTCCTCAGTATAGAATATATATTTGGAAGATTTTGCAGATGAGAAAACCAAAGCATTCATAGCCCATGCCACTATGTCCAAGATCACTTGGATGGCAAGTTGCAAAGCCAGAAAGTGACCCATTCTGTTGGAATCCAGAGCTCTTGCTTAAATACTCAATCATTTATCTGGCTCTGCTCCAACTAATCCTGCTGTTGGACAGCTTTTTTTTTTTTAAAAGCGTTGTTTTTCGCAATGCCCAGAAATCTACCTCCACATAACCCTGCTGAGGAAACAAAACTCAAAATGACACCTTGTTCTTTTGTGTGGACCATGGGACAACATATCCAGTCCACACTTGACCAAATGGCCTTCAAATCCTTTTTTTGTACCTAATGATTGCCCACCCCCCTTCTCCTAAATTTGATCTTTTTCAGGCTGACTGTATCTTCTAATTGTACCTGACTTAGCACAGTTGTCATACATAGAATATTTCTGGTTGACTTTTTCTGGGTGTTGAATACTTACACAGTTTCTTACCTATAGGATAGGAACCAGTTCTGAACCAGTATTTGAAATAATTGTCTTATTGGTCATTGGTTTTACCTAACTCTGATTCAGACACTCTATGCTTATCAACTGTGCTTTCTTTTCTCTGCTGCCACATCTCATTCTTTGCTTACACTGTGATTGCTGCTACTAAAAATCACAAAGTATCATGAACTATCTTTAGTCTCCATATTTTTATAACAAGCTTTGATATTAAACTAGATGAAAGTGTAGCTTGATTTAAGTCCATCATTTCAATTTTAAGATCTTTTTTTATGTATTTTAGAATTTCCTCACAGATTAGAGTTCACATTTGATAAGTATGTCTTCATCGAGCTAAATGATTACTGCATAATTATTCAAGTGTTTTGGGTAAGTTAAAATCATAAATATTATTTGTATCCTTTCCCATTAATTATTAAGCACATGTCTGTTTCAGAGAATTTTAATCTATATGTTTGATTCATAGTCCCGTAATTTTTCAAAGTGTAATTTTGTAAGAGCCATCTAACATAAATCATTTTTATGGTGTGTGTGTGTGTGTGTGTGTGTGTGTGTGTATGTATGTATGAGTGTGCGTGCATTTGTATTCATTCCTAACATCAGAAGGTCATGTTTTGTTATGAATAAACAAATGCCTGTATGTTAAACATGTCTTGTCTAAGACATAAACTTGGTTAACTTGTCTCTGCCATCTACCATTGGAAAAACGTATTTTCATGACAGATTGAGCTACCTCCTTAAAATAGCCTGGGCAGATTCCCATGGTGTTAGGCAGTGGGTAGAATTTCCTGGAGCAGTAGTAGATCTCTGTTGCTCTTTCATTGGCCCACAGATTCAGACATGGCAATAAAAAACAGGGTATCAATAAGTAATTGACAGAAGATACAGAGTAAGAATAGCTTATCTGATACATGAATACATTATGAATGTTATATATGGAGTACCATACTTCAGGCATGGCAAATATTGGACCAGAATGTTATTGAAAAGGTTCTATGCTTTAGGTGGCCTTGACTTGCTTCTAGGGTGCTATGAATAAAGGATAAATAATGGTTCTGACAGGAGGTGATAAGAAGTAGAGTTAAATAATAATTCTGTATGGTCAGGGTTTAAGCAAGAAGACAGAAACCACTGTGATTATTTTAAAAGGGGACATGTAATATTGAAGAATTGTTACACATTTATAATGATGAATTGTAAAAGCAACCTAGAGATCAGGAACAGCAAGAAGCTGGGAGCCAAAAGGGGGGAAGCAGGGTCACCAGGGTTACTGGATGGAGTCTGAAACAATGGGGACCTGTCTGGTAAGAAGTAGAACCGAGTAGAGAGAGGGCTTCTGCCCAAGACACCTAGTAAAGCAGAGGAAAAGCAGGAAAATTTCGAATAGCAAAAAGTTGATAGACGTTGAAACTTGGAGATGGTTCATGGGTTTGTTTTACTTATGTCTCTGTTTAGAATGTGTAATTGTCTATTAAAAAAAAGGGCTTTTTAAAAAGTAAACGAAGGAGAGAGAGAGAGCCCAAGGTGCATTAGCTCATGTACACACACACACTCGTGCACACATGCACCCATGCACATGCACATCATGATGTTTATACCTTACATCATGTTCCAGTCTCCTTCCAGAAACCGAACTCACCTGGAAGCCAACTGCAGAGTAGTCTGGGAAACTTGTCCTACTGGGATTAGCCCATGTCAAGATCAGCAGGGCAGGAGATGGGAAAAGAAAGGATCTAAAGCAAAGAGACTGGCAGATCCTCACCCAGGACAAATGAGGCAGTGACTTTCTCCCTGCCATGTACACAGAGTCCTAGATAGAACTTCCTGTTGCTTACTTTGATTTTTCTGAACCCCTCAAATGTACCCTCTATCTATATCTGACTTTGTTGCTATGAAAGTGGGATTGGAACACACAGTTTGATTATTTGACTCAGCCTCTGCTACACTGAATCTTTGGACACTGCAATGTCCATATAACACACCAGTTGAAATCTTTACCTTGCATAGAGAGTAAGGAATTGGGCAAAGAATGATGTAATTAAAACTTTGGCCTGTTGCATAGTAACGGTCTTTGGCACACATTTATTGCATTTAATTAATAATAAAAAACATACTCACATTTTTAAAAAAATTATTTAGAAAGAAAGAGTGTGTGTGAACAGGGGAAGGACAGAGAGAGAGAGAGAGAGAGAGAGAGAGAGAGAGAGAGAGAGAATTCCAAGCAGGCTCCACAGTGTCAGCACAGAGCCCAATGCGGGGCTTGATTCCGCAAACCCTGAGATCATGACCTAAGCCAAAAATCAAGAGTTGGACATTTAATTAACTGAGCCACCCATTCACCCCAATACTTGAGTTTTTATATGTTCAGCAATGAAGACTGAAAATTAAAACATAGCAAAATGGGGATATATGCAATTATTTGAATTAACATATAAAATATTACTATCATATTGGAATCTATCTGTACTGATTTTGTATTAATAAGTGGGTACTTGATTCAAAAATCTCAGAAGAAGGTGGGATTTTTGGTTTTTCTTTTTTGAAGACAGTGGGTTTTTATAGTAGAAATAACACTTTTCTAACCATGAAAACCATAAAGTCTCTTTTAGGGCATCCTGTATGGTTGTGTGGGTAATGTACTTTCTGAATCGCCTACCTACGAGAGCATCTTTCTCTTAGTCACACAAAGATAGTCTGCTAACAACAGGCCTGATCTACCAACACTGATATTATCAGGGGAAAAATATTGCAAGCAGAAATTTCATGGTCTTCACTACAGAATTTTGTCTCTTGGTATCCATATCAGGATTCTAAGAGGCCCTCTTGAAGAATATCTTGGCTCTGAGCAGGAGAGAGCTACATGCTGACTTTAGATGTTCAGGTTTGCCTATTTGCATTTAGCCCAAGAATATTTATTTATCTTTACTCCTTTCTTGTTAATATTTGTTAATCCTTTGTGTAATAGTAAAACCTTCCATTATATAGAGATCAAGATAGGGATCAGAACGCGTGTTTCTATTCCCAAATGATTAAGACTATGGCATGTTCTCAGTGTACATGTATTAATGTGCCTTTATAGTATATAAATTGCGTATTTTACAGAAGCTGAGGTATTTTAACAAAGATTAAAGAAACTCACATAAGTCCCAATTTAAAATTTTTAAAATACAGTGTGACTTATTCATACAAAGGCAAAGCCATCTACACATTGAGAAAACGATTGTCCGATCAGGTCAAAATGGATAGGTTTTGAGGAATGGATGGCAGTATTAAGCAGCAGTGAAGCTTGCAGGTGTTGGCATCAGACTGGATCAAAGCCCAGACCTAGCACAGCCTTAAGTAAACTGGTCAAGTTTTCTAACCTTTCTGTTCCTCCGTGCTATGAAATGTACCAACCTATAGAGAGGTTTCTGTGAAGATCAAGTGTAATGGATGTAAGCGTGTAAAGCCCTTGGAACAGTGCGTGACAGATAGCACTTAAAAAAAAAAAAAACCTCTTATTATTAAAGATCATTTTTATTAAAAAAATGCCAACTTTTTTCTTTAGTTATCATTTGTTTTCATGTTCAAATTAGGGGAATACTTATTTTTCCTCCTAGACTTCCTTACCCTTGCTGCTTCTCACCTTATTAGCCCATTACCTCTCTATCCTGATGCTCTGAGAACTATTCTTGAACTGTTCTGAGATAAGGTTTTTTTTTTTTTTTTTAATCCTAACATCTGGGCATGTAGATGTTTTTATCTCTTGTTTGTATATTCGTCATTTACTCCTTTTTTTTCACATTCCTAAAAAAATCTTACTTATTGGTAGTGTATATTCCCTTTGTCTGAGGATATTAGAAAACAACGTGGCAAAGTGCAGTGGAATTGAGATTTGGCTATGTATCTCTGTAGCTCCACCCAGTTTTAAAGTCTTTGAATCTCTGAAATTGAAAATTCAGAAATTTGAATGGGTGATGCACTTGAAATCACACAGGAACACACTTTTTCCCACACCCCCTTTCGGGGTGTGTGTATGTATGTGTGTGTTTACTCAGCGTGTGTATACTTTCTACTTTCCCATCTGCCATCTGCTTTAGCACCAGCCTCGCTAGCTGTTCTGTGTCCAGAGTACTTTAGCCTTTTCATTATGGAAGAGAAAGAAATGAACTAATATGAGAAAGAAAATCCTTCCACCAACCGCTTCCACCTCGCTTTTTGTTTTGTTGTTTCTAAGCAAGTTTCTTGCCATTTACCTTTGCATTTGCATTGCTTATTGATTGGCAATTTTAAAATTGTTTATTGTGCTCTTTTGTTTCACTGTTCAAGAGCTAAAACAAAAGCTACCAGGCCCTTCGAGGTACACATTTGCATGCGGTGAGCGTTGCCCGAGGAAAAAGTAATTGCTAATGCATATTTATGTGGCACAAATTTGCCATTTGTTTATGCATAAAATTATCAATAGTGCAGGGCGGCCCAGCCGTAGAAAATGGTGACCTTTTTAGCTTAATAAATAGAAATCAGCTGTTATTGTGAAGAGATCAGCCATTTATTCTGTGTTGAGGGACATTGCCGGGAAAATGCAGATTGGGGCTGGCAATATCATTAAATGGAAGGCCAATGACCCTTTCGGTAGAGTCTATTATACTTTATCTAATAGGGGATAAATGGCTCTGGTTGGCAATTGGAATAAAGAACAACAGTTTTTTGTTTTTTTTTTTATTTCAAACTGTAATTTTATAACTATATGGATTTTAAGCCAGTAAAACTGAACAGGGAATCTCAGTCTGACCTGTTGCTAGAATTCTCTCAAAAAGTATCTGTTTTCAAGTTGCTTTTCTTGTTCATTATTCTTTATTCTGATTTGTACCCATTGAAACAGAGTAAGTCAAATGATGTTTTTTCAGGAAAATAGATCTTCCTTTAGTTTTCAGTTTTTAGCTCTCTTTTTCCTTTCTTTTTTACCTTTTTTTTTTTTTTTTTTTTTTTTTTTACCATACTTTTATCTTTGCATTGCAGGCATCTGTGTTTTGCAGGGTTGTTCTCTATTTGATGTCTTAAAAAAATATTAAAAGTAGAAGATGCTCTCTAAATAAAGTTACTAATAGATTATAAGTGGAGAGTTTTTTATTAAGCTAAACGTGATACTTTCTAAATGATAATAATGGTATTTGGAGCAATTATGTGGGTCCTTTGGATTAAAGAATATTCTGTAAATATAAAACCTTCTCATTAGTATATATAGATTTTCTTAATATATAAAAAAAACACAACAGAAAGTCATGTATCTTTTTTGGTTGTTTTACTGGTGCATCTGATAGATGAAATGCCCTCAGTCTCCCCAGAGCTCATTTATGATTGTGGTTTAATGTGGTGTAATCTCACAATTATGTTTACTTGGCTAACATCTCTTCGGTACGTTATGAGCACTTCTGCCTTTCAGGATTTTTTATCTAGTTTTTTCAGTCATTATAGAATTCACTCTTAAATGGAAGTTGTGTGTGTGTGTGTGTTTTTAAATAATATGTAATATTTGATGCACTCAAACTTTTATGTAAGTTGTGAAACCTGATAATGGAACCGGAGACCTGCAAACCCCACCTCGGAACATGGTAAACTCTAGGAGGCTACCTCCATGCTCCTCCCTGATTGTGTTTCTTCATGCAAGCGGGCCTCACCAGGTTTAAAGTTTTTACAGTAGAGGTTTGCAGCCACCAATCTTTCCCTCCTGCTGCACTTTAGGATGACAGTGCATTCTGCAGCATGTCACCAGAGTGACTGAGTAACCTTTTACTGGCAGAAATGGGTCTGTTGTTCCTTTTTAAAGTAGAGGGTGTAAATAGGATTCAGACACTAGGGTACATTAGTCCATAAAATGAATATATTTTTTATATCATTTATAAGGTATTGATTTTAGGTCCATTAGATTCACAGTCCCTAGTGGGAGAAAAAACAATGATTGAATGGGTAGGTTGGAATTCCAGAAGGAAGCACAGCAGCAGTGATTAACCCCTTCTTCTTCAACTCCCTGTCCCTATTATTTAACATGGTGGAGTAGCTGAGAAGGACTCTGAGGGAGAGGGACAGTTTGTTATCTGTCTTTTGTATGCTTTACGAGGGTTCACAAAACAAATTTCAGCTGGATTATTATTGTCTCTGAATGTGATACAGCAGATCAGTCTGGGTTGTTAAGAGTTGCCCCCATTTTTGTATAAGATTAGTTTTTAAGTTGATGAATGCATTTTATTTTTATAAAACCTAGAGCATAAGTATTAGTAATTTAAGATATTGTTTAGGGAGATTATAGAATACAAAGGAATCAAGCTTACATTCTTTTTAAAGAAAACATTTTTATTCTCAACTCTAAGAAAGGAGAGTTCATTATGGCATCATGTCAGTTATGCCCTTACTTAGGCAAGTTTTAAGTAATATTGGTGAGAATGGCCATCAGAGTAATGTTTTAAATAGGATGTTTCCTGTTCCACAAATGCATAGAAAATTATTGGTTTATACAAGCCTCTTTTCTGATAAAAGGATGACTGAAATATCATTTCACTTCTATGTGCAGAGCACTCGTAATAATTCTAGTCAATTTTACCCATCTAATGTTACAACCACCTAAAAGGAATTTTCTCTTAGGTTGGTTTGGCAGTTACATTTTCATTCTTATACATGAAAAAAAGTTACAGTATAGGTAGGAAATTTTTAAAAATTCTAATTATATTTTCAATCATCTGATGTAGTGATATGTTATGGTTGAATAAAATTATGCCAACTAAAGTCTGACTTTCTCAAAAATTGACCTGACATAATATGGTATCAACAAACATTTTGAGAATTTTATATTTTAATTCAAGTTTGTCAAGTTCTGTAACAAAAAATGTAAAAATACAGGCTCCCTCTTGTGGGTAAAATTACCACCTGTATATTTTTGTGTTGCCAACATATAAGATATGGCAAAATTTCTATTTCATTTTTAAGTAAATTCTACTCTATAGTCTATTTATTTGGTCAGATGTGACATTTCACTTCTTGAAAAAAAGTAGAGTTGGAATACTTTTTTAGTAAATTTTTTAATGAAAAGAAATGAGTTTTTTTTTAATTAATGGACTATGTATAGACAAGCTTTGTTTTACTGCAGCAGCATAATTTCTGATATTCAAAATTTGTAATAACTTTCCTCATTTCGGAATACTCTCCTGTGGAATAATTAGCACACTAATGATACAATGTGGAGTCTTTGTCAGTGCGGTGACTTTTGGATTTCTGTGTTTGTAAAAGTTCTGGTACTGGAATGAAGTAAAATCCCTCCCTACCCATCATGTTTCACGTAGATACAATACAGTAATAAACCTGCTCAAATGCCATTAATCTTGTAATCAAAACTGAATAATCAATGGTCTAGTAAGAATGAACACTGAAGCATTATTCAGCTCTCCCTGAATTGAACTAATACTGGAGACACTGAGCTGGGGCAGAGGCTGTGGCTACATCACCATGTATGGGTTCCCTGCTTTCAGAAGTCTGATTCCTAGGAATTTCAACTGAGTAGCAGAGGCAATTTCCTTTTCTTTCTTTCTTTCTTTCTTTCTTTCTTTCTTTCTTTCTTTCAGTTTAGTTATTTATTTTGAGAAAGAGAGAGTTTGTGTGAATGCTGGAGGAGCAGAGAGAGAGGGAGAGAGAGAATTCCAAGTAGGCTCTGTCCTGTCAGTGCTAGTTATTTATTTTGAGAAAGAGAGAGAGAGTTTGTGTGAATGCCGGAGGAGCAGAGAGAGAGGGAGAGAGAGAATTCCAAGTAGGCTCTGTCCTGTCAGTGCAGAGCCTGATGCAGGGCTTGATCCCTGGAACCATGGGATCATGACCTGAGCCAAAACTAAGAGTTGGAGGATTAACTGACTGAGCCAGCCAGGCACCCCAATAGCAGAGGCCATTTCTGTCTAAACTGGGGACACTGGTAATCAAGCCAGAGCTATATTCACTCATGAAAATGGCAAGAGCAGTATTTCTGAAGCTGAGCTTGGCAGCACAGTCCTAGAGATATATAGCAAGAAATGTGAATGCAGAGATACCTGAATAACTCCCACTAAGCAGTTATGGTGCTGACTGTCGTTGTCATACATTTGAATGAATGAATGTCATTCATTCAATGTCATTCATTCAGTGTCATCAAATATCATACATCTGAATGGAATCAAGGAAAAGGCCTGTGAGGACACCTGAAGATCTCTCATAAATCATTCTAAGAAGTAAGAATTTATCTTAATGTTGCCTGACCTAAAGCATCTGTAGGATGTTTACATGAAAATCAGCAAAATGAACAACTTCTGAGGGGATTAATATATATGTGTATATACAGATAACAATATATGTATGTATACAGATAACTATGTATGCACATATGTTTTTAGATTAATTCTGGCAGCATTAAACAGTGTCAAATTAATGCCTCTTTTCCCATAATGATTTTATTATATTTATATATTTTGTATACATTTATGTAAGTATACATATACAGATTTACTTTGAAAACCTTAGGAAAAAACCTTGAAAATTCTCTACTTCCAAAAGTTCTATGTTGATACATTTATTAAGATGGAACAATACATTGTTTTTTCTTAAACATCTTTTTATTAAAAAAAATTTAACGTTTATTTATTTTTGAGAGACAGAACGTGAGTGGAGGAGGGTCAGAGAGAGAGGGAGACACAGAATCTGAAGCAATCTCCAGGCTCCAAGCTGTCAGCACAGAACCTGATGTGGGGCTCAAACTCATGAACTGTGAGATCATGACCTGAGCCGAAGTTGGACACTTAACTACCTGAGCCACGCAGGCACCCCTAAACATTTTTTTAATGTTTATTTATTTTTGAGAGAGAGAGACAGAGTGTGAGCAGGGGAGAGGCAGAGAGAGAGAGAGGGAGACACAGAATCTGCAGGAGATCATGACCTAGCTGAAAGCGGATGCTTAACCTACTGAGCCACCCAGACATTCCATGGAACAATGCATTGGTAATGGTGTTTTATTTTTTCTAGGATTCCTCTTGCTGATGACACAATTCCTGTGTGAATCTGTTTACAAGATTCTGAAAGCTGAACAGAGAACTTTGGCACTGCACTGGGTAGGAAAAAGGTATATTCATAAAATACATAATGCACACCTTTGAAAAATCGATTAGTACACTTGCTATTTCACAAAACTGGAAAGTTTATATGCCTTCTCTTATTTTTTTAATTTATAAGTAAAATACATGACGTATGCATAGAAAACTATAGTACATAATCTTTTATATTCAAATGATAACTGGATTTGTAATTATAATTTGGAAACTCATTATGAAGGTAATGTCTAAACTAGCAGATGATAGCAACATTTCTTTTAGTTTTCTTAATGAGATAAACTTTTCGTGAAGGTGTGGAAGCTTTTTGTCTCCATTGAAAAATGGAGAAACATTAAAACATTTGTTCCTGCTTTTTTGTTGTTGCTACAAAGGAAATATTTTGGGTCACAATGGGTAGGTCACACATTTTATAAAAATTTCCATTGGCTATTAAATACCCTGGGGTATGCTTTTGTAAACACACATACAAAAATGCAATTTTGCTCAGGCCAAACAGATATTTTTTCGGTTTGCTTGGCAGAAATATTTAGTGGGCATCTATCTGTGAGTGCATTTATGAAATGCTTGTTTGTCTTTTCAAAAAAAGTTACACTCTGGGAACAGGAACTGAAAGTTTGACCACAGACCCACACTTGAAAATCCTTTTATTATCCCCTGGCTGACTATCATGTGGGTGACATCAGAAAAGGTTGGAGGTAAGGGAGCCTTTGTTTAGAAGTTTGTCACGAATAAGATGGAAAAGGAATTCTTTTTTTGTTTTTCCTAAAATGAATTATGGAAAAATAATCTTTTTGCATAGAGGACTAAAACTTATTTGCTAATCGACTCTTAAGGTCTTATGATTTATGTTTGTAAAACTTCAAGATGCAAGTTTATTTGTGAAAACTGTTAGAATCAATTGTGTTGGTTAACTTCTTTAAAAATTAATTGTTAAAACCTAAGTAATATCCTTAAAGTATCTATAAATAAGACTTCATATTTTCCTAGACAAATCAAACAATATAATATGGAAGAAAGCATAGTGAGTAATGGATTTTTATGCTAACAGAAGTGGAATAGGTCACAAATGGATTATTGCAAATATGAAACTTGCGTAGTTTTACAAGTGAAAACACCAATATCAATACAATTAAAAGGCAAGTGTAAACCTGGGGCTACTTCTAATAAATATAGTGAACATCACATGTAAACAGGTTCTTAGTATCAGAAGGCACTAACATCTTAATTTAAAAGAGAAAATGTAAGGGGGCGCCTGGGGGGCTCAGTGGGTTGAGCGTCCGACTTCTGCTCAGGTCATGATCTCATGGTTTGTGAGTTCAAGCCCCGTGTCGGGCTCTGTGCTGACAGCCCAGAGCCTAGAGCCTGCTTTGGATTCTGTGCCTCCCTCTCTCTCTGCCCCTCCCCTGCTCACGTTCTGTCTCTCTCTGTGTCTCTCAAAAATAAATAGATATTAAAAAATAAATTAAAAACATAAAAGATAAAATGTAAGAACAAATAATGAGGAATACAATTCTAATGCAGTATGCTAATAAGAGAAATGCAGAGCTACTCTCTACTTACTATCTAACCAATAAAAAAAAAAAAAACGGTTTGGAAGGATAATGTTGTAACAAGAATGTGGGGAGATGGGTACTTTTAATAATGTTGGGAAAAGGTTATATTTGTTCAACTTTTCAAGAAGTGATTTGGCCATCTCTGATATGAGCCTTAAATGTTTCCAAAGCATTCTACGTAAAATTTCCACTAGTTTGGAAATGATTTGATTAGAAGTCATCTGAAATAGTTAAAAAAAAAAGTAGACATGTGTATTTCTCTTTGCGAAGTCTGTGAAGTCTGTGTAGGCAGTTCAGAGCTGGTTGGATGGTTCCACGGTCATGAGGGACCCAGATCCTTCGTCTCTTGCTCTGTTACTCTGAACACGGGACTGTTACCTAGTGTTTTAGAATGTCCAGAATTGGTATTCCAGTAATCCTGTCCCTAGGCTAGCAACAAGAAGGAAGTATCAGTAGGAGAAGATCATGCTCCCTCCCTTTAAGGAAATCTCGAAGGTATTGACATCCCTTCCATTTACATTTCATTGGCTAGAATGTCGTCATAACAACCAAGCCATGCTTAAAAAGGCTGGAAAATGTAGTTTTTATTCTGGGAGATAAGTCTCGAGAAGTTATTACAGTGGAAGAATAAGAGACTGGATATTGGGCCCAATTAACAGTATTTGGCAGTTTCACTTCCAGGAATCTAACTTAATGAAACAATTAAAGAAAGAGACAAAATTTATATAAATATATTTGTTCATCTTCCTATATTTATCATGGGAAAATTTTGAGATTGACTAAATTATCCAGCATGAAGCAGTAGTTGGATAAATTTGAGTACATTTATTTTATACAGTCAATAAAATATTTTTAAAGAATTTTTAAGGACACACGAAATTATGCATAATACAATATTAAGTTAAACAAGTCAGAATCCACATTAAAGATACATTGTATAACTTTGTGTGTGTGCACACTTATGTACATGCACACACATATACATTCACTTATATATTGCAAATACATAAAATTGACAGAAAACAATACTTAAAAGTTAATACATCAAATATTATTAGCTCTAGATCATGGAATCATGACCAATTTTGATTTTCTTCATAGTTTACACAATTTTTTGAATAAGTATGATTTGATATTAAAATTTGAGACGTAGAAGACATATGAAATTCCAAAAGGCTTATATGTTGCCTAATGTTCCTGTTAATAAAAATACTAAATATGTCTATTCAAGGAGAGATGAAACAGCTTAGCACCTATCCTTTTTGACTTTTTCCTGCAGTCAGGTTGCAATAAGTGTTCCCTCTCAGTAGAGCCATTTGGTCACTCAGAAATCTTGATCATATTGCAGCCAACATGGGTTAGGGCAGATTGAGATACTGTGCTGCAGTTCAGTGGTGTGCGTCAAGCACATGGAAGTTGTTGGTAATCGTGCCTATTTGAAAGGCAAAGAGCAGAACATTTAGAGACTTCTCTTTCTTGTGTATCAGTGAAAGAGGTTGAGTATTGCAGTTCTGGATTAAGAATGTTTCTTTGTGTGTGTGCGTTTAAGGAACTTTTAAAAGTGTTATGTTAACTTAGAATATTAAAGGAGTGAGAATTTAACTCAAAGCTAAATGAAAAATCAAATTAGAGAGCAATTCATGAGAAATCCTTTGCAGAAATTAGAGTGAGAGCATTCCCGCCCCCACGCCCCTCTCACCGCCTACCCCCTCCCCCCCCCCCCAACCTAAGCTGACTTGACTCTTTAGAACTTACAAGAGAACTATGATGTTGAGAGGCATAGACTTGGGAGACACACTGTTTGAGTTCCTGATTGCACCACTGATGGCTGTCTCTCTTGGGTATGTTCCTTAGCCACCAATTCCTCATGTATGAAATGTAAATAATAATAGAAGACACTGTACCATGCTAATACTTATCACATGGATACTGGTGTAACTGCACTGATTCAGCAATGCTTTAAAGCTGAAACCATTACTGGAGATAGAGTCACTTTGTAAATAATTGAAGTTTCAATTCAATAGGAAAATATAATAATTTAAAGCCTAAATGCCCACAATAACATAATCTCAAAATATATTAAGGATAAATTGCCAAAACAGCAAGGAGAAATAAGCAAATCCACAATAGCATTTTAACCTACTTTTAGTAATTGATGGAATAAAGTGGACAGAAAAAATCAGTAAGGATATAGAGTTGAAAGACAAAAGTAAGAAACTTGACCTCATAGACATATATAGAACCTGGCATACAACTGCAAAACACATATTATTTTGAAGAATATGTGGAAAAGTTATAAAAATTGGTTGTATGCTGAGTCATAAAATAGGTCTCAACCATTTTTAAAAGAATTGGAATTCTACCAATTTCATTAGAAATCAAATTGCAAATAATTTTTAAAAATGTATAGCTAGAAAATAAGTTTCAAAATTCCAGAGAAATCACAATAGTAATTTTAAATATTCTAAGGAAATTGAACTTCTTATATACAACAATTGTAGAATACGTAAAAGAAGTACTTAATGGGAAATTTATATCTTAACTGTTACGAGAAAAGATAAAAATAAAGAGGCATTTCAAAAAAAGCAAAAAGAAAAACTGAAAGTAATAAACACTAGGAGTGAATTAAAGCAAGAGCAAAATTAACAAAGTGGGAAGTTGTCATATTTCCAAAATATTTGATTCCAGTATTCCAATTCCAAAAATTGATTGTTGTAATAAAAGATGAATAAATTTTCTAGACCAGAGAGCAAGTCATAAAGGGCACATAACCAATATCAAGAATGACTGAAGCTATATCACAAGTGTGCAGATATTAAATAGCCAGTAATAAATATTATGAATGTTATATTACCAAGTTTATATTGGTAAATATGAAGAATTGGATTAATGGTCAAATTCCTAGAAAAATACAGTGTAGCAAAATTTACTCAAAAAGAAATGGAGAACCTGAATAGTTCTGTAACCATTAAAGCAACCGAATTCAATAATCAAAAATCGTCCTATAAAAAAAATTCCAGACCCAGGTTGCTTCACAGACAAATTCAAGGAAGAAGTAATTCTAATTTTACATAAGTTGTTTTTTAAAAAACAGAAGTGATAATCTCAAACTTACTTTATCAGGTCATGGAAACTTGGTACAAAACTTGGTAAGTATCACTTGAAAAAGTGCATTTACAGGGAAATTCCTCTCATGAATATAAACGGAAAAACATATCAACCAAATATTACCAAACAAAAGTCATGATCACTGGGACACGTGGGTGGCTTAGTTAAACATCCAACTTAGGCTCAAGTCATGATCTTACGGTTCATGGGTCGAGCCCTGATGGGGGCTACACGCGGTTGGTGTGGAGCCTGCTTGGGATTGTCTCCCTCTTTCTGACCCTGCTGTGTGCACTCTCTGTCTCTCTCAAAATAAATAAATAAACTTAAATTAAAAAAAAAAGAAATGTAATGAAGGATTAAGACATTGCCATTAGATTGAATAGAAGGAAAATGTTTACAAGCTATAGAATTATGAATATTTATGTATGTTTTCAAATGTGTTGCAATGTTAAAATATCCTTTTGCACATATCAACAATACCCACAAAAGGGCTTAGTTGAACATCAGATTTTATACTCCATTGAACAAAAATAACACAACAAAAATAAGTACTTTACATAGATGTTGGGAATCCAAGATTTTGCAGAGGTAAATTGAGGATAGTGGTTAGTTAAACCATTGATAGCAGTTATTTTTGCTTTGCTTATCTCCTTCTGCGTTAACATTCTTTTAAAATGTCACTGCATTTATAGTTATTTGCTTTAACCATTTAGCTAGTTAATAATTTGTGATCCTGAATAGTTGTTATTTGTACATGACTTTTGGTCACCTTTCTCTTTTACTTGCAAATAAGCAAGCTCTTTGCTTTAACTATTTATCAAATCCAATCACTTTTTTTCCTCAGTCACCCTAATATAGAGAGTAAAACTCTTTATTGCTTGAAAAAGGAAAATAATCCCAATATATTGCAAATTGTCAAGTGAGTTCTTTATAATTAAAGATTACTTTGCAATATACAATTTTTAAGGCATTTATCCCGACAGGGTTCACTGGCCTTTGAGCATGAGCCACTTTGTTGACAAATCTATCATCTAAATTGTGCAACATTAATGAGAACTCCAAGCAGCACAGTCTTACATTTTAATGTAGGTGGCAGTTTAAGGGAAAAACAACAACAACAACAACAACAACAACAACAACAAACCACCACCAAAACAAAATACTGAATGTGATTGAAGTTGGTTTTAAAAAGGTCTGTCACCTGTGGATAAAAATGTGCATAACTCTGAACACATAGTAATTAGGAAGACTGAAAGGCCATAGGAAAATCCAACGACCCTTTGAAATATAAACACCAGTTATTATTTTTTAAAAAGGAAGGAGGCACTGATTTGTACATTTATATTAGTACAGGGCTTGTGATACTACTTACTTGTACAACTAATCGTCCATGCTCTACAACCTGACCCACAGTTCTATTGTACCATATGGTAGAACAGATTCAAAGCTGGTCTTTGATTCGAATCCCTTGTTAATTAATAACTCATCATGTGATTATGTATTTCCTGAATGGTATCAAATTTCTATATCTCATTCTTTTTAATAACCCTTTATACATCATTGTAGATCATACTTTATTGTTGCACCTCAGTTTCTGGAATATCTTCATTTTGATAAACTTTCAGCTTAGTTTTCTCAAGTTAATGAAACGTTGTAAGTAACAACACCATGAAAAGCATGCTAACAGCCTATTAAATCTGAGGGCACTATACTTTTTTTTTTTTCCTACAGTTTATTTTGACAGAGGGATCATGGGCATGCGCATGAGCAGGGGAGGGACAAAAGGAGGGAATCTGTCAGCGCAAGGGGCTCCAACTCACGAACCATGAGATCATGACCCAAGAGCCAAAATCCAGTCAGACGCTTAACCGACTGAGCACTGTACTTGTATCATTTTTTTCCTTAACTCAAACTTATTTGTATAAATGCCTGATTATACTTGATCATCTTCATGCTCTACCTACAAATCTCTAATATCCATCTGAATAGTTTTGCATAAAATTATTAAGCTTATTTTCTGGGTGTTTCGAATGTATGTACATATGCAGTGGAGGAGTTTTATTAGCACAATTTGAATTGCAGAGTTCGTTTCAAAATGTATATCAATTTAAGTAACATAATGCAGTCATGTAGAGATGCTCCATTGTACTGGTCTTGGAACAAGATATTGCTCTTTGAGTAGCTATTGGTGACGTACTTGAAACAGTCCTAAAACATCCGGCAGAAAGTAATGGTCTATGTATAATTCCTTTGGCTATGGCTTTCAGCTTCTGATTGATAAGGAATGATGAATGAGAATCATCCAAAAGTTATAGGAAATTTAGAGTTTATTACTTTTTAAAGTCAGATGATAATATATGTCTTAATAATTTAATAACAATGTTTGATCATTGTTCTCTTATTCAGCAATTGTTTATAATTAAGAGAATTTTTCCTTCCAAGTAAGATAATGGCATGAACTGTTGACCATAAATTTTTTAAATGATGTATATAAGCAAGCCATTGTTTATTTTTGTGTCTTACTTTAGAACACTAAGCAACAGAGAAGCAGTTCTAACAATAATAATTTAATTTGAGAAAAAACCTTGAACCAAAACTGTCTCCATAGAACTTTTTCATAATTAGGTTATACATCTTCTCAATGGAAGAAGTCTTGCCCACGGTCACATTCTGTAAATGAAAATACATTTTGCATAAATTAGTGATGTTGAATTGCTTGGATTCATTATGAAATGTAATAAATATTTCTTAATTTTTAATGTAATTATGAACCATGATGTTTTTTTACTTTCCTAGGTGATGCATGTATCTCGGCATCTTGTAGAGAATTTAAAAAATTCACCATATTTTATAGTGAATAATTGGTGTTTTAAAATATAATATGATGTGACATGACATAGCATAACATAATATAAACATGATGTTTGACCTGTAATTAGGGAATTTCATTCCCTCTTAAAGCTTTTTGATACAAGTGTCGTTTTAGGCATTTCAAATCTGTGTGAAAGGAATGGTTTAAGGACAATTTTCTAACTATTTAGAAAAAAAGTTAAATTCAATTCCTGTGCCATTACCAATATAAATTCTGGAAGGATTAAAGATTTAAATTTTTAATAGAAGACACTATAAGAGTATTAAGAGATAGTGTTGGTGAATATTTATGTAAGTGTGGGGAGGGTTAGAAGTTATTTGTAACCATTATACCAAAGGCGGAAGTCACAAAAAAAAAATGTTGTTAGGTTTGATCACATAAACATAAAAGCTTTTTGGCTTCTTAAATGGTAAGACTGACAAAACAAGCAAATGAGGAAATGAGAAATATATTTGCAGTATATTAGGTTTAATGATATAAAGTGCTATTTTTGCTAAAACTATTGGAAATGTTATATATTCAATGTATGTAAATAAAATATAACTTAAACTGCTTATAAATTAATAGAAAGGTAGAAAAATAATTTGAATATTCAGTTAATAAGAGGATTCAAATGGGGATTAAACATATCAAATGTTTGATTTTTGTAAAATTCATGAAATACAAATCAGTTGAGATAGTTCATTTAGCAAATTAGAAAAGATGAAAAATGCTGCAATAACCAATGCAGACAAGATTGCAGTGAGATTAGGCCTGTCCTTGACTGAGGCTGGTGGTGTCATTTGCATCCCTGCACCAAAGATTCATTTCACACAGTACGCATTAAAATCAGTTAATGTTGACGTTTGTGCTTCTAGGAAGTTAGCTAACGTTTCATATATGGTGTTTATAGTAACATAAAATTGGAAACAATCAATATATTAAAATTGGCTCTATGTTAAAAAAATTGTGTGTATATGTGATGGAATATTAATTTCATGTAAAAATGATGTAGGGGCACCTGGGTGACTCAGTCGGTTAAGCATCCAACTCTTGATTTTAGCTCAGGTCATGATCTCATGGTTTGTGAGATCAAGCCTTGCATCAGGATCTGTGTTGACAGCATGGAGCCTGCTTGCAATTCTCTCTCTCTCTGTCTCTGTCTGCCCCTCCCCTGCTTGCACTTGCTCTCTCCATCCCTCTCTAAAATATATAAAATGAAAAAAATTTAAAAATGATGTAATAACATGGGAAGCCAGAACCTGGGCAATGGTAAATGTTTATTGAGTGGATATGTGGGTACATGCATGCACACGAACACACACACAGAGGTGTGTGGATCATGCATAGAACAAAAGTTCTGGAAGAAGATATGAAAAATGCAGAAAGGATATGTCTAGATTAAAGAATTATGGCTGATTTTTAAAATTTTCACCTTTTTGATTACATGTGTTAGTTGCCTTTCTTTCTTTCTTTTTAAAATTTTTATTTATTTATTTTGAGAGGGAAAGTACAAGCGGGGGAATCCAGAGAAAAAGGGAGAGAGAGAAAATCCTAAGCAGGCTCTGCACTGACAGCACGGGGCCTGACGTGGGGCTCTAACTCAAAAGCCATGAGAACATGATTTGAGCTGAGACCAAGAGTCAGATGCTTAACCGACTGAGCTACCGAGGTGCCCCAGTTGCCTTTCTTCAGTAAACATATATTACTTTTATTTCAAGGAAAGATGCATATATTTTAACTGTATGTATCCATGTACTAATCCATACATCAGGAACTTTCCCCCTGCATTTTCTTCTTGGAGTTTTACAGTTTTAGGTCTCATGTTCAAGTCTATGCATTTTAAGTTAATTTTTGTGAATGGTGTAAGATAGGGGCTCAATTTTATTCTTCCGCTTGTGGTTGTCCAGTTTTCCCAGCACCATTTAATAAAGAGAGGATCCTTTTCCCATTGAATATTTTTGGCTCCCTTGTCAAATATTAGTTGACTCTATCAGAGATTTATTTATGGGTTCTCAATTCAGTTCCATTGGCCTATGTGTCTATTTTTATGCCAGTACCATACTGTTTTAATTACTGTAGCTTTGTAGTATAGTTTGAAATTAGGAAGTGCGATATCTCCAGCTTTGTTCTTTATCCTCAGTATTGCTTTGGTTATTTGGAGGGTTTTTTTTTTTTTTTTTTTTTGGTTGTTGTTCCATACAAATTTTAGGGTTGTTTTTCTATTTCTGTGAAAAATGACATAGGAATTTTGACAACGATAACATTAGTACTTCATACGTAGTTTTTCTAATGAGAGCATTTTCTATATACACAGATTGCTGTATAAACATATTTAAGTTCTTTGTACTGATTTTGAATTGGGAAAAAAATCAAGAGGAAAAGTGTTTTTCAGAATTTTTAATACATTAAAGTCTATACGGTTAGGATAAAATGCTATAACACTGCCAACATGTTTATTCAGGGTTTATTCATAAAATTCAGTTCTTCATGTTGTGCTAACTTTTGCCTCCATGTGAATTCCACTTGGTCCCATTATCGCTGAGAATAATACCCCAGAAATAAGATTTTTAGAATCCTTTGAAAATAAATTCTAAATCTTATATAATGGACCATAGATACTATTCCTTGTTAAGATATTTGCTTTGGGGCACCCGGGTGGCTCAGTTGGTTAAGCATCTGACTCTTAATTTTAGCTCAGGTCATTGTCTCACAGCTCTGAGACTAAGCCCCTCTTTGGGCTCTGTGCTGACAGCATGGAGTCTGCTTGAGATTCTCTCTCTCTGCCCCTCCCCTGCTCTTGCTCGCTCTCTCAAAATAAATAAATAAACACTTAAAAAATACATATTTACTGGGGCACCTGGTTGGCTCAGTCTGTTAAGCGTTGGACTTCGGCTCAGGTCATGATCTCACAGTTCATTAGTTCAAGCCCCGCACTGGGCTCTGTGCTAACAGCTCAGAGCCTGGAGTCTGCTTCAGATTCTGTGTCTCTGTCTCTCTCTGCCTCTCCTCCACTTGCAATCTGTCTCTGTCTCTGTCTCTGTCTCTCTCAAAAATAAATAAATGTTAAAAAAAATTTTGAAAAAAATTTGCCTTTTAAAAACCATCATTAAATTCTTCCAGTACTGTTCTATTGTTTCTATAGTCACTTCTCTTTAATGACACAGTTAACTCATTATTGTGAGCATAAATCATGTCCCTGAATTTACAGATGTGTCTACAGTTGGATTTTTTAAAGTCTCCTGCATTTCCCCCTTTATTCTCATTTTTATAACCAAACACCTCAATGAAAAAGTGATTATTACACCCATTGGATGAAGCAGATTATTAAAATAAAGTAAAATATATTTGATAAATTGTTCAGATGAACTTGTCTTTTTTGACTGAAAGAAACTTTTATAAAATGAATTCTATGTTCTTCCATTACCAACACACCTCAGTTAGATACTTAAATAAGTGAACTTTGGTGCATATCCCCTTTTTTCTATTTTTAAACTTTATCTGTACTGAAATAAAGTACAGGTAAATATTTTAATTTTAGGAATAGGAATAACTTTTCAAAAATAAATAGTGTTTTTAAAAGAAAATTTACACATTATGACCAGCAACTTTAAAAAGGAGTAATACTTCCAGAGACTTAAAAGAACTCAAGATATTGATACACCCTTAAATAACAAATATCAAAGTATTTATGTAATGTCATTGTAATACAGAAGAATAGGGTAAACTGTATAGAAAAGGAAGGTCAAATCTAATTTTAACCTTTATATTTATTAACAACCATTGTGTTTTCTTTATTTATTCCCCCATCTTTCCCTTTTGTTTTAGAAGTATTGTTATTGAAAAGGAAGGAACACTAAAATCAGAATTATATTAAAAATCAGACCTGAAGACTATCCGTGAGGCAGAAATAATCCAACTATTATTTCTGGTATAAAAAGTTTTTTGAATAACATCACTTGCCCAGAAGCTGTTTTCCAACCTAATAACTCATGGAATTATGATCTAAAATTTCAAGAGGATTAAGGCTGCATAACTCCTAGAAAGTACAAGTGTGCAAGAATGTGACCAGAGGTGAAATCTGATTTAAAATTTCTTTGAGAAAGCACTAGTTTGAAACAGTAGCCTGAGAAAGTAGAATACTATACATATAAATATTGCTTAGCAAGCTTCTCTTAGTTAAACATATATTAAGTACATGCACAGCAGTCTCCAAGATGGTCATTAACTAGGGTTTTAGTCTATTTTCTCGATTTTAACCATCTGCTTTCAATTCTTCTTGAACAAAATTAGTCAGAATGGACAGAAATAAAGTTCAACACATTCTATATTGGTTCATCTTATTTTTAGTGATTTCTAGTCACTAAGTCAGTTTGGTGGCAGCATGGGATGCATGCCCAGTATGTTGATGGAAACCCATGTTGGGTGTGCCTACCATTTATCTGTCCACTCCGGCATTTTATCAGAGGTTGTATAAGGAGTTGGATTGAAAAGAAGGAAGCAAAGATGCATCTCTGTGTGACAGTCATACCATAATGTGCCAAGCATGACACTGGTTGCTGCAGAAGATACAATAATAAGTAAAATGAGATCCTGGGCTTCAAAAGTGCTAGAAAGTGCTGGGGTGCAGGTGGGGGTGAGGAAAGCAAAAGTATATCAGTCCCTCTTTTATTTAGTTATTTTTTTCAATACATGAAGTTCATTGTCAAATTGGTTTCCATACAACACCCAGTGCTCATCCCAAAATGTGCCCTCCTCAATACCCATCACCCACCCTCCCCTCCCTCCCACCCCCCATCAACCCTCAGTTTGTTCTCAGTTTTTAAGAGTCTCTTATGCTTTGGCTCTCTTCCACTCTAACCTCTTTTTTTTTTCCCTTCCCCTCCCCCATGGGTTTCTGTTAAGTTTCTCACCAAACTCCACACCTGAAAAACAAATAACCCAGTGAAGAAATGGGCAAAAACATGAATAGACACTTCTCTAAAGAAGACATCCGGATGGCCAACAGGCACATGAAAAGATGCTCAACGTCGCTCCTCATCAGGGAAATACAAATCAAAACCACACTCAGATATCACCACACGCCAGTCAGAGTGGCCAAAATGAACAAATCAGGAGACTATACATGCTGGAGAGGATGTGGAGAAATGGGAACCCTCTTGCACTGTTGGTGGGAATGCAAGTTGGTGCAGCCGCTCTGGAAAACAGTGTGGAGGTTCCTCAAAAAATTAAAACTAGACCTACCCTATGACCCAGCAGTAGCACTGCTAGGAATTTACCCAAGGGATACAGGAGTACTGATGCATAGGGGCACTTGTACCCCAATGTTTATAGCAGCACTCTCAACAATAGCCAAATTATGGAAAGAGCCTAAATGTCCATCAACTGATGAATGGATTAAAAAATTGTGGTTTATATCAGTCCCTCTTTTAAAAGGCAGAATGCAGAGGGTCAATGTCTCTCTTCTGAGTACTTAGCATCTAGATGTGGTCTTTGCTAGGCATGCCAGTTTTCTCAAGATGGGGGTCAGCTTGCAACTAGTTTAATCATAGGCATTTGATTTAGTGTTTGGCCATGTATAGTATCTGAACTCCACTTCTTCCAGAGAAAACAGTTTCAAATCTGTTGCCCCACAGCATCTAGGAGAAACCCAGTGGCAACAAGCAATATTTACAGAACATGGTTTGAGGGATATGCAATTCTTTTGAGATGCTCCAAAGTCTACCTCTGAACTAAGCCAGAGATGCAGAGGTATGTCCCTGAATACTTTCCAATAACCCCAAGTAAATGCCCTTTATGATCTCTGCTTTAGTGTGGTGTCATAGGTCCAGATTGAATGCTGCTATAAGAGCCCAAAAAATGCATTATGACTACCAAGAGTTGTGCTGCAGAAATCTTTCATTGCAACCTATAGCATCCACTCTCTAAAACTATTTGGGAGAAATTTCTGACTCCTTTTACCAGTTATGCTGCCGCTGAGTAGTTGGTCTGTTTTTATCTAATGATACCCGTGAGTTGTGTAACGGACTTTTAATTGATGTTCTCTGTTGTATTTCCTGTATCAGAGGAGGAAGTGGTGTCATGGACAGGGGGTGAAGGCCGTGGAGAAGAAGTGGGAATCCAGAAAGGCATAGCTAAAACCATGGTATCTGAGTTGGGTCTTGAATGGTGGAAATAAGGAGAGAATTGAGACAGCATGATCAACTGTGTAGAGGAAAAACTGTGTAGTTCTATTTGGCTTAGAAATATCAAGGTAGTAGTGACATGTCAATCTGTACATTTCATATTGTCAAATTCAACCTAAGGAGCTTGTGTGTAATCTTGTCTAATTTGATGAATAGTAAGATGGCATTGATTTTTTTTCCCCATGGGGGAAATGTCAATATTTAGCATGTTTTGTCCAATCTCATAAAGATTTCTCTGATGTGTATTATGGTATGGGTTTTGGGGGAGAATAGGGAATATTGGAATTCAAAAGACCAAAAATAAAATGTGATATCAGTTCCCCAATAGAAACAGGGTAGATGTATTTCCTGAGCATGGCTGTTGATAGCCATGGCATATCTAAGTAATAAAATTTTGACTGAATGATAGATACTTCACTTTAGAGTCATTTATAGTTCATGTACTCTTTGTTCATGCTGAGTCCATCAGCTAGCTGTCTTTCCTTTTTTTTCCCTGTTCTTTCTTTCTCTCTTACATTTTGTTAAATATGGTATTATACTGAGTAGATATGGTCATTGTATAAAGTATGTTTTTCTTTTTTTTTAAAAAAATAATCTTTATTTATTTTTGAGAGAGAGACAGAGTGTGAGCAGGGGAGGAGCAGAGAGAGAGGGAGACAGAATCCAAAGCAGCCTCCAGGCTCTGAGCTGTCAGCACAGAGCCCGATGCGGGGCTCGAACTCACAAACCGTGACATCGTGACCTGAACCAAAGTCGGACGCTCAACCGACTGAGCCACCCAGGCGCCCCATAGTATGCTTTTCTTTTAATTGAGGTATAAATGACATATAACATTATGTTAGTTTCAGGTTTGTAACATAAGGATTTGATATATGTATATATTGCAAAATGATCACCACAATAAGTCTAGTTAACATTGGTCCCCATATGTACTTATAAATTTTTCTGTGTGATGAGGACATTTTTTAAGTTTATTTATTTATTTTGAGAGAGAGTGAGTGAACGTGGGAGAGAGAGAGAGGGAGAGAGAGAATCCCAAGCCAGCTTTGCATTGGCAATGCAGAGCCTGACACGGGGCTCGAACCCACCAACTGTGAGGTCATGACCTGAGCCGAAGTCAAGAATCCATCACTTAACTGATTAAGCCACCCTGGCAGCCCTGTGATGAGGACTTTTAAGATATATCTTAGCAACTTTCAAATGTAGAACACCATGCTGTACATGATATCCCCATGACCTATTTATTTTATTTTATAACTTAAGTTTGTGCTTTTGGACCTCCTCCAGCTAAATTTTTTGCTAAAAATTTCAGTCATATTTATTTAAGCATTGCAAAAGGAGAATAGTAAGGTATAAAAAGAAAGTTACAAAATGTACTCTTGTTTTAGGTATACAATAGTTATTTTTTTCTCTAACATTTAGTATTTCTTATTCTTTCCCATTCTGCATTGTATTTTATTTTTAAGTTTATTTATTTTGAGAGAGAGAGAGAGCAAGCAGGGGAGGGGCAAAGAGAGGGAGAGACAGAATCCCAAGCAGGCGCCAAGCTGTCAGCGCAGGGCCTGATGTGGGGCTCGAACTCATAGTTACTTCTCTTACAGTTAAATCCATGAAAAACCTCTTGACCAGATCTTTTGAGAGTTGGCCTCCTTTCTGCTGAGACAGCTTTTACTCTCTTACTTGCTACCCCCCTGCCACTTACCCCCTCCCCGCCATGCCTGCTCCTCCAAGTCATGTCAGTGAGGTAGGGCCTTTTTGCTGTCTTTCCCATGTTTATTATTTCTGCTCCTCTCCTTGCACTTGTAATTCTATTTGTAAGTTATTTTTTTTTATTTTACTCTTATTACCACTTTTGAATCTCTAATTCATTATTCAAAGTCAAATTCAATACCAAACTTCTTCAGGATGACTTCTCTGTAAAGAACAAGCAAAATAAAGTTTCCCTTCCTTCCTAAAAGTTTATTTTATGGGATTATGGAATCTAAGACGTGCAAGATGATATTAGACAATATTATTTAGGCTGGTTCAACCTCACAACCACTGCAGAAAATCTTTTATATTGTTCATTATTGATCATTACCTAACTTAAGTGTTTTTAATGATAGATATTCATTGCTTATCAAATCAGCTTGATTCATTGTTAGATGCCCCTGATACTTAGAATTTTTTTCCTTTTAATAAGTCACATTTTTTCCTTCTTCTAGCATCATTGATCTTAGATCTTTCATTTAATCTATTTTATTGATTGTATTCCATTTAGCACTTTGTAGTATGTTAATTGTGTGGTTCTCAAAATTCTGTCCTTTCAGTAAGTCTGAAAACTCCTTTTAGCTAGGAATCATAATTTATACTTCTGTATTTCTTCAGTGCCTTACATACTACTTAGCATAGACTAGCTATGTAGTAAATACTCAATACATGTGTGTGTATGTGTGTGTGTGTCCGTGTGTGTATAAATCAAAATGGATTTTTCTTATGTTAACCTAGCATTTACACACAGTGATAACAGTGCCAAAGCCAAAATAATATCCAACATTTGCAAAACTCATTTTCTGTCTCTTCCCCACCTCCACTGCAGTTTCACTTTGACTGTATTGGATGCTTCCTAAGATGTCCAGTGTATTTTTATGTCATACTTTTATGACGAGTTTTTCAGATATATTAATACATTTTGCTCCTTAGGAAACACAATCACAAATCTCGATTCATTACCTATTGAATGGACACCTGCATAGGAGAGTATCTTAGCTCCTGGAGAAGTTAGATTGTCAGATCTTGACAGCCATTCATTAGCTGTGCGATCTTGGACGACTTCCTTAACTACTCATTGCTTAGTTTTCCTATTTCTAAATTTGAGATGATAGTACCTATTTCATAGAGATTTGAACATTAAATGAACTAATGTATATGAAGTATATAGAACCCATATCTCGACTTTAGTAAATGTTATTATTGTTAAAATGTACTCACCCAGTATCTGAAAAAAATTCATAGCTAAGATAATATAGGAAATAGCTCTAATGATCCCCAGTGATCATATTTACTCTCATGTATTTTCTAAAATGACATAGACCTTAAATTTTTAAAGAGAAATTCATATGATTTTTCCTTTTCAGTGAAACAGCTAGATCAAGAAGTTTTACTGTATGAGTGGTTTAAACTAATAACAAATAACTATTTTGATATTGTTATTAACAGTGTTATTATTAGAAAATGGCTAAATATTTTTTTATTCTTGACATATTTAAAGAACTTAAAGCTGCAAATAGATTTAACAGCATCAAAGGAGTTTAGTTTTATAAGCCAATAATGATAAAATACTAATATGACATTTTATAGCACTTTACAGTTTTTATAGTGCTTTCTTATGCATTATGTGATTCAAAATGATAACATATTAATTCTCATTTGGAATTATTGCACAAAATGTATCCCTGGATGAATTCAGGGAATTTCTAGAGACCATGGACCAAATATCAAATATGGCCTAATTTTCAGTGTAGGGATTTTAAAATAAAATTTTAAAATGTATTCAGAGCTACCAGTTGTACAATTTAAAGCACTGTCAACTGATTCATTATATAGGAGGCTGGGTAAAAGGACTAAATAAAAAGGAGCTTCAATCCTGTCAATCTAAAATTTAGAATCTAAGTTATAACTTAGAGAAATCAAAAGTCACCTGGAAAAAACTTTGCATGTGTATGTGTTTGTGTGTGTGTGTGTGTGTGTGTGTGTATGCAGTGTCTATAGATGTATGTAATCAACAGGGAAATATTATTTCTGAGAAATATGCCTTCACCAACATCGAAAGCATAAGATAAATGAGAAAATGATTAAAAACTTGATGATGTTAATTTGGAAATTTTGTTTTCCCCAAGACTTTTTAATTAACTTAAATACCTCTTCTCTGCTGGAAAGAAACATTTAAAATATGGTTCCAGGTAAGAGGTAGTTGACAGAGACTTTATGCACCTGCAAAGTAAAGCAGGCCACCCAAACCTGTGAGAGCACTTTCCCTTACATTCACACTTCCAAAGGGTTAAGGGAGAAGTGCTCTATTGTATTCCTGATGGTTTTCTCTGCAGAAAGCCCAGTGGGCTCTTTCAAGGGACTCTAAACAATGAGCTCAGTGAGGCTGTTCTGTCTAATTACTCAAAGACAGGGATGCTAAAGAGGAATTAATGACAGTTGACAAGTGCAATTAATAATTATAGCAAAGCCTGGAGTCATGCAGCAGGCAGATGACAATAACGGGGTAACTCTACATGGCAGCTTTCATCGGTTTGTGCTCTGTGTGTGTGTGTTTAAAGTGAGAGGCTTTGTGCAGGATGGGCCACACTTCATGCAGACAGAGTAGAAACTATAATTGAGTGACTCTAATGGATAGAGTTGGTCATACTCTCATTCACATCCGCTCTCTTTCTCCCTTTCCCTCTATCTCTTGCTGCCTTCCCTCCCCCTCCTTTCTTGCTTCCAGCTTTTCCAATTTGGTGAAAGAAACATAGTATAACTCAAAACAGAACTTAACAGGAAAGAGCTACAGTTAGCTTTTACTATCAGCTGGTGACAAAGCTACTTAAAATTCTGTTGGGCAACTGGAAGGAGAAGGGGCTGGGGAAAAGGCAGTCACAGAAGTGGGATTTCCATATCAAAGGGCAAGCCTTTGGCTCTGAATGGTAATTAAAGTACCCCGATTTCATCTTCCTGGTCAAGTCATGAAAGGGGAAAAAATTAGAGAGAAGAATTTTTCACTCCCTTCAGACTACAGAAAGGAAAGCCATAAATTAAATGAAAGCTGAGCTTAAAGGTGTCTAACGCTTCAATCTTTGCATCTAATAGAAGCTATGATTTTTTTCAAGCATTTATTCAGTTCACATCTTCCTTCTACCCTGATTATGAAGGATATAATGTCTGCTTACATTTATTGGGCACACATCTCGGGCTTCCCGAGTTGGTAAAGTTATCAGTTTTCATTACACTGCCTTGGCGGCCCAGTCATTGGGGAAGGTCCTGTGTACTTTGAGCAGAACTAACCTGTTTTACTAATTACTTCTTCAGGTAACCTAAAAACGTAAAGTGACTTGTTCAATTTTAGACATGTGTTGGTGTGACTCCAACACTTGTATTTCAAAATGCTGCAGATTTGACACTCACGTGCTACAAATTGTGCCTCTTTCATTGATTGCCGGAGCTATTTTACTGTCTTCTCCAACACTCCCATTTCTAAGGTTATTGCTGTATGAAATTATTATTTCAAATTGAAGTAAGGGGCTTATAAGTAGTTTCAAATTCATTAAAGGAGAATACCACTTATGTTCTGGGAAAGAAGGACTTAGAAATCTTATTCCATTTTTTTGGATGAGATGTTCAGCTTGGACCTACCTCTCTATTCATTAGTGATCACAGAGCTTTCTTCTTCTTCTTTTTTTTCCCCTTTCTTTCTTTCTTTCATTTTTTTTTTTCCCTCAAAAGAGCCCAGAAGCCTGGCCAAACTCCAATGTAGATAATTACATTCCACCTACCTAATTCCCTAGCTGCTTTAATTGGAAACAATTCCACTTTACTCTTCATCCTCCTTACTTCTTGTCCTTAAACTGCTTTGTAGCTTCTTGGGCATCTTTCACACACTACCATATATTTTCCATTTTCAAAGTACTGTTTTGGATTTTGGGGTAACGTAAATTTACTGAACTAGATGGACTAAGGGTCCATGGATTAGTACTTAAAGGTTTGCGAAAAACAAAACAAAACACAGACTCACAACTATAACTGGCTTCCAACTTACCTTCTATAGTCATGTTGGACCCGATGCGCTAAGTGGAAAGTGGTTTGTCTTCCTAATGTGAATTAGCCTGTGTATTCTCAAAAGGTGATGTTACCATAAAGGGGTAAAACTTGGTTTTGAAAAGAAGAAAGGATTATCCCCCTTTCAAAAAGTATAGATACACATATGGTACATATAACAATATACTGGGTGTATTAAAATTTCATCGGGTGGGCTATTAGGGAAAATTTATAAAAATGTTCACTGGGAAAAATGATAGTGAAAAAAATACTAAGAGACACTAATGTAGGCTTATATCCACTCTTTTTTTATTGATGATACAAGAAAGAAAAGATGACAGAGGCCAGGAGGGCCTACCAGAGCATTCCATATGCCTTGCTTTCTTTTCTTGTTTCTCTTCATTTGTTATCAAAGTCTGTAGTACAAACCAGTTTGAGCTATTCCTCTGTTTCTTACTTCTTCTTAAGAAGTAAAATGGATGGCCAGTGGAGTACAGCAATGAATGAATAAAGAGTTATAAACACATACTAATCCAAACACTTAAAAGTATAAAGAATAATCAAATTAAACCCCAAAGGAGAAAGATCATAAATAGCAGTAAGAATATAATATATTAAACACTGACTGAGAATGATCATTGAAAATATCATGGGAAATACTAGTTACACATATTTTATGGAGGAAAAAGGTACACGCTATCTTCCAGACTTCAATAAAGAGAACATTAAAAGAATACTTAAGGATTGGATATAGTGATACATATTCTAACTTGCTCTTCCAAGGGAGTATATTGACTCTGAGATATTGACTCTGAGACAAAACAGTTAAGAATATTTAAAATCTGTGGCCAGATGAGACCCTTAGTCCATCTAGTTCAGTACTGTGCAGTGACCCCAAGAATGTATTGTGTGAGTACATTGTTACCCTGTAGGCCAAACAAAAATTGTTGAAAACACCCACGTAACTAACTGTAGCTTGGGAAGTAATGAGTGACAGCGATGACGATGGTCACATTTACTCGGAGTTAGGAACTATTCTCAACACTTTGCTTATACTAACGTAATTCTCTGATTACTATTAACATCATCCTTATTTTTATAGATTTAAAAATTAAGGCACAGATAGTTGAATAACTTGGCCAATAATTTTTAGTTTAAAGTTTACAATAGCATATCACCTAAAAGCCATATTAAGACTTTATATTTCTCTCCTTGTAAGATCCATTGCCTTCAGAAGAGTTGAATGCCACGGTAAATAACAGAAAATGTAATACTCTTTCTTCACAGGAAATTTGGGGTTTTCAGGGTTTTATGGAATAGTTCTTTCTCTTTTCCCTTCCGAAGAGAAAATATCTTAGAATTTTCACTTTAAAATGTGCACCATATCTCTTTTCAATAAAACTTATTTAATTATTTTGGGACTTAATGAAATCAATCTTAAAAGACATCTTCATGGGAATTTTTCATCTCTCTTATGAATAGTCACTGTGTTCTTGCTTCTCTTTTGTTTTGCCCTTTCCATCTTTGCCTTAAAGACAATGAAAAACATAAATGACTTGAGGGGACTTTCAGAGATGAATAAAGATTGATTTTGTCTTTTCTACCATTTCTAGTTGTGGGTTTTATAGATAAGTTGTCATGTGTGGATCTTATGTTGATATCAATAATTAATCAATCAAATAAAAAGTAAGATCTTAGATCCTTTTCAAATTATCTGCAATAAAGAAGTGAAAAAAGAAGATGTGTGTTTTCTCTGATCATATCTGTGAAGAGCTGGACAAGAATTCAAATAATAATCTTACTCTCAAACAGAAGTTTATGTGTGAACTGCTTGATAGGGACACATTTGCCTCCTGTCTCTTGGCTTTCTCTTTGTTCTTATTTCTTTCCTTTCTTCTTTTTTGTCTTTCTTTTCTTATCTCAATGTCTCTATGTATCTCTCTTGTTTCCTAGCTCAAGTGCATCATTTTCTGCCATTGTACTTAAAAAACTTGGCTGCAGGGGCTCTGAAATGAATAAAAATGTAATCCTCACTGTGCCCATTGTGTGCTCTCATTTGTTTTTGCTGTATCGATTTATCAGCGGAGGGAAATTACTTGCTGGAAGAGAGGATGCCAGTCAGAATGACATTTATTTCATAGTACAAGGAGGCTCTCCAGCGTGTTTCCATGTAACCCAGATATTGGAGCTGTAAAAGGGCTTGTAACAAGGTTTAGTGCTATGATTAGATCGTGTGGAGCACCTTGCTTTCATAACAACAGGCACTCTGCAGGAGCTAGGGCCTCGGGTTATGGTCAACCCCCCCCCCCTTTTTTTTTTTTAAACATAGATACAGAATTCAACAATTCCCTCCCCACCTAAACTGTTTCTATTCCAAAAGCCAAATCTTGCAGACTTAGAAAATAAAAGGGGTATATTTTTAGATGCCTAAAGCTTTCATAACATCAAATTAAATGCAAAAATAGATGAAACACTTGCCTATTAATCCCCTTAACATTTTATTTTGCCTTTTTCCCTTTATTTTGGAGAAATTGTTCCATTTTAATTCACCAAAGCGAATCTTTTCATTCAGTGATTGTAAGTTACATGTGCTCAAGGCTACCAATTACCTGTGAAACCAAACACATTCTCTATGTAAAAACTAAGGCAAGTGTGGCAAATTGTAACAGCAACTGTTTTTGGCATAGACACTAGAGGTAGAATTTCATAGGTCTTTGCTATTTTTCTTACAAGCCTGGCATTCAGGAAATTAACTTGTTTCATTGTCTTCCTAATTTTCCGTAGAGCTGATAACAATGGAAATGTTTGTTATAGCCACTTTTTCCCCTATGGAATGAGAGAAATCAATCTATTTTCTAGGAAATGTGTTCATTTTTATATGAGTATATAGGAGACATTTTCTTTACCCCTTTCCTCACTGTTGAGACTTGTTCATTTTGTAAAGTTGGCAAAAGCAAAAATGAATGAGATTTATGGAATGAAGAAAAAGTACCAAACTTAAATTGGCAAATTAGACAAAAATCACATTTTTTTTAGCAGTACTTCTTTCAATAACTGGATCTGTGATACTGAGGTATTTTGGGCTGTGATAAAGTATATGCCTTGTTAATTCCTTTTCTGAATGTCTGACCATCCCAGTTCAGTAAGGACTGGGCTGTCTCCTTAAAGAAGACTGGAACTTTTAATCAAATTTATATTTAGGGTATAGCATGGATCATCAGACCAAAGAGACAAGCAGTAATAGCTATTTTATGCTATTTTATTAAATGTGGAAGGTATTTATTTATTTATTTTTGGAATTCAAGGAGGGCATCTAAATATTGAATGAGGGAATAGAAGAACTTCTGACATTCCAAGTCATATTTCTGACATATATTTTGAGGCTGCTGTTCAACGTTTGCATACTTTTGGGCAGTTAATCAGACCAACATTAAAATTTTATCAGCCATCGTAAAAAATCAGGATAAGAATGAACCAAGTAAATTTTCTAAATATTGGATTTATGGGAATAGTAAGTGAGACCTGTTATTTATGTTGAAAGAGTACGGTGTGCTTAATTACACAGATCTTAGAAGTAAGTTTTTGTGTTAGTCTCAGCTGACTCACTCATCCTGTTGCTGCTACCCAAACATTGTACAGTTCTCTTTTGAGTATTCCAATACAGAATAATATAGCTTGCCAACTCCAGGAAATTTAGTCCTGGATGTTGGTTTTTATTGTAATACTCAGATATTAATTTTAACTGGAAAAGATTACAGGAATTATAAAGGACAAGTGATCTGGAATCTGATTTTTCACATTCTGAATAGAAAAGGCCTTCGGTATGAGAGCCCGTGTACAATACTCAGAATTGTAGACCTCCCTCTCTTAAGTGCCTTTCAATTAGAATTGTTGGAAATGCCCAGGGGAAAGGTAAGCATTTAAATTAAATGTATTAGACCTTGGCATACATCCTCTGAATTGGAGATCTATTTGGATACCTTAGGTGATAATTCTTAATGAACTTACTTTGTACTTTTGAATGAGTTGACACTCTAAGTGACTAGGCATAATATTTTAAAAGCTAAATTAAAATGGAGTTTTGAAAAACTCAATTGTCCATGTTATTCTTTGTTGAGCTCTTTGAATTCCAAGATGTTTCAGAACTTCAAAGAGAAATGTTGCTGGCTTTAGGTTTTTAACAAAAGCCTACAATGGCTGAACCTTTCGGCAAATCTGTCAGCTTCTCTGTTCCAAGGACAACTGCAGTGTCATTTTCTACTCCTGCTGGTATTAATGGAAAACCAACCTTTTGACATGTTTAGGCTGTGTCTCAAAAGTTCTCTATCTCTTGCTGGGGTAATAAAGGTTAGAAATCACTAATGGCAAGTGATTTGTGTCTTGACGAAAATGCCTTTCATAAGACCTGCTTGAAATAGGTAGGCATAAATACTGAAATAATGATATAAAATGTTCTGGGTGAATAAATGACATTGGGGAAGATGCTGCCTCATACATTCACTTGTGCATGTACACACACGCAGAACAAAACTTGACCATCACAAACTTCCAACTTTAAGTTCTTGGTACTAGCATCAACTTTATTCTACTGTCCATCAAACTAGAAGTGGTTTTGAAAATAGGCATTTTAGATAGATTACTGAAGTCCATGTCTTTGTGATAGAACTATCGTTTCCTAACTCCTATGGTTTCTCATTCACTGAATTTAAATATTTTTTTTAACGTTTATTTATTTTTGAGACAGAGAGAGACAGAGCATGAACAGGGGAGGGTCAGAGAGAGGGAGACACAGAATCTGAAACAGGCTCCAGGCTCTGAGCTGTCAGCACAGAGCCCGACGCGGCACAAAGCCCGACGCGGGGCTCAAACTCAAGGACCGTGAGATCATGACCTGAGCTGAAGTTGGACGCTTAACCGACAAGCCACCCAGGCGCCCCTCTCATTCACTGAATTTAAAGGCAGTGCTAGGTCAAGTTTAAAGTGGAGATATACCTTCTTCTGTATCTTAAGGAGCAGGATTTCCTTGTGGTGTAAATACTACAATACCACCCCCTGCCCCCCCTTTTTTTTTCTGTAATAAATCAACTGGAATAGAAAGCACTAGTATCAGAAATAAGTCAGAAAAAAAGTGCTCTGTGAGTACTAAGTGAAATAAAATAATTTGAATATGGTAGTAGTTTTTTAATGGTGAGAGACTGAGGTAAAATGTACAAGGGTGGGATCTGTTTTATTTCCGTGAGGTAGTTTCCAGCTGCAGTGGTTCATTCTAGGCTCATCAATGGCATGTTGGCCTGGGTTCTCACCCCACTCTTTGCAATGCCATGTGATTGTGCAGCAACGTATGTGAACTTGCCTGGTTGACAGCTGTCAACTGTAAATGGCCATATGTAATGATGAGTAAAGTTGTTGTCAACTGTCAATAGGCCATATGTAATGATGAGAAAAGTTACAGGCTGCTGTCTGATTAGATGTAAGATTAGGAAGAAAAAAAAAAAAGAAACAACACTGAAACGTGTTCCTGAAAGGTCTAAAACAGGTATGATTTTTTTTTTTTGTTTTTAATCAGGGCCTTCTGTTATGTATCACTGACAGCTGTATTTCTGTTTTGACCCCATTTCTCTATAGATATATAAGATAAATCTTGCTTGTCAATATTTACTCTTAATGAATTGGGAAATTCTTATCAACCTTACAAATCAAAGGCCTGAAAATATTCAAGGGAATATTCAAATGGAAGAACATTTGAGTTTTCAGGCAAATACAATCCCATGAAAGACCTCTTTGTATTCACTCTCCCCTCCCCATTACAGAGAAAACATTTCATTCAAGACTAAGCATTTACTAAGCACTATTCTGTGCTGGGTAATGTGATGGGCAAGTGTGAAATGATTTCTTTAGGACAAATATTGTCAGCCCAGAGAGATGATCAATGACCCAGGCATGATGCACCGATACAGCCATAGAAACCATTCTTTGGTACCTCTTCTACTGAAGGGGCATATTTTTAACTATCAGCCTCATGAATTTTCACTATTGGGCAATTTCTTAGCCTTCACCACCTTCCTTCAACCATTTTAATGAAAAGATCCTCTTCATCATTTGCTTTGTGACTATCATACATTCACATAGAACAAATATTCTGAAAAACATAAACAAGCAAACTTAATCGAGTTTGAAAGAAAGGGGCTGTGCATATTGAGATACAGCAAGAGAGTGTGTAACAAAGAAGCTACAACCAAAAAATGTCCATGAAGAAAAGAGGGAGAGAATGCAAGGCAAAAGAAAAGAGAAGAGAAAAGACAAAAGAAAGGAACAGAACTTCCCATTTCTTCCATCTAATACCACAAATCAGTGGGTTCCTACTTTTGTGCCCTAGCTCCCTGAAGGCTACAACATATTTATCTCAGAAACATTGGCTTTCTGAGCCTGTTTTTGGGGGAGGTTCTCCAGGAGCACCTGAGTGGCTCAGTCCATTAACCATTTGACTCTTGATTTTGGCTCAGGTCATGATCTCGTGGTTTGTGGGATCAGCCCTGTGTTGGACTCCTAGCTGAACATGGAGCCTGCTTGGGATTCTCTCTTTGTCCCTCCCTCCCATTCTCTCTCCCTCTGGCAAAATAAACAAATAAACATTAAACAAATTAATTTCTTTTAAAGGCAAATCACCTCATGGCAAATACAGGCTCTCTTCTACAAGCCCTTCTCTCAAGTCCCCCAACATGGGCTTCCAGGAAATTCTGTTCTTGTTATTTCTCCTCCCCTGCAAAGGGAGGCTTTACATAATTCCTTCTCAAACATTTGTTTTCTGTCAGGTTCAGTAAAACTTTGTCCTGAACAATAAGCCCCAGAAAGACTTCTCCCAGACCCTAAACTTTAAAAGACAGTGTGAGAAATAGTTTTGTATAAAATATCTCTGGCTTTTCTGTGTGTTTGTTTTTTTGAAATGCCATCAGGGACTTCTTATAGCTTTTGGATAAAGACTTAATGTTCCCACAGGCTCAGCTTCTCTGGCTCCCATAGAACTTGTCCCGCCTTATCTTACAGTGCTCAGTGCTTCAACACTCTGATCTTTTTTCTGATCCACAAGGGCCCCAAGCTCTCTCCTGACCCTGGGTCTTCGCACAGACTCCCCTCCTCTCAAATGCTTTTTAGCCAACCTCATCCTTTTCTGAGTGAACTCTTCATCATCAAACAGACTTCATTTGAGCCTAACTTCTTCAAGGAGCTGTCCCTCAATCCTCAAACGAGTTCCTTGTTTCTATCATACTCTGTTCCTTTCCACCAGTACTATCTTAGTCTGGACTTGCATGCTTATCCTTTTGTGATTAGTTGATTAATGTTAATCTCCTTTCCTAAACTATGAGTTTCAAGTAAAGACCAGGTCTTTTTTTCTCCTATTGGTGTTTCTACCCCCTTCTACCCCCTGGCACAGTGTCTGGCACATTGGAAACACTCATATATATATACATACTGGTATATATATATATATATATATATATATATATATA